>NC_142108.1:8227500-8527500 GCF_056152115.1 Neolamprologus brichardi
AATTCAAGAAATTGCTTAAGAAAGATAACTCTGGAAACAATTAAAGTCTGTGCAAGACTTTCTACCAATCCAATAAGTGAGCAGTTAGTGGCACACGAAGCATTAACTGAAGTTATTAGGACTCATGCTCTGGGGAACATTAATATCTGAGGCAACTCATGCAACACAAAGATCCAGTTGAGATTTGATGGAAAAAGTCAGTAAGGCTATCCTCTGGGAACCATGAACCCATTTTTTGTCCATAGATGTTGTGATAAATGACTTTAGTCTGGAACATTGCCCTGTTTTAACAACCTATATTAAGCTAACCAACTAATCTAACGAACTCAGTGAGTAGCTTTAGCGTACATTGATAGCTGAATTATGAATTGATTTGAACTTCTAACCCAGTGGTTCCCAAACTTTTTTTGCTGGGCCCCCCTTGTTTCACAAGTAAAATGTTCGCGCCCCCCCTTGCGCGCGTGCGCGAACCACACACACCCATATTTTGCTCCATTGCGGTTTATTTCACACCTCAAACATTTAGTAAACAATTAAGCAAATACAAGTAATCTGCAATAAATTACAGGTAGTAATAAAATAAACTACTAACTCTTTTACGCTACATCCACACCTACACGGGTATTTTTGAAAACGCAGCTGTTTCGTCCACACGTAAACAGCGTTTCGAATCACCGAGAACGGAGATTTTTTAAAACTCCTTTTTTGCGTTTACGTGTGGACGAGGAATACAGAGTTTGTCATGCAACATCAAAGGTATGTGCCTTTTTTCACGTCACGCTGTGTGCACGTTATTGTTTACATGAGATGAATTGCAGAATGGCAGATAGAGACGAAATACTGTTAATCTGACTATCTGCAGGTTTTACACGCTTACATATACAAACGCAGTTACTGTCCATCCATTTACAAAGGCAGATGCATCATGGTGTAATTATTTTACATGTAGTTGGTTTTTTTTTCCTGTGTAATAATATTCAACATTGCTATCAATACATTTTTCAAAAAAATCCCTCTGCAAAATGGGTTCAAAAACGTAAACAACTGTGGGATGCTGTTTGTCCGTGATTTGAACCGGGGGAACAAATCGTGGCAGGATCAGCCTGATGTTATTTGTATCCCACTGTAACTTTACTGTATAAAGAGCTAACATCTCCAAAATGTCAGGAGTAGTTAGTCATTACAACAAGTGTTTGTGAACTAAAAATCAAGAATGTGGGATACTGTTTGTCCGTGATTTAAACAGCCCAGTGCTGCTCCCGACGAAGGGAAAACCAATTCTGCAGGGAGACCTACCTCGGCACTTGTGCAGGTGAAACCAAAGGGAAGATATGCTTCACCATATTTTCTAGTCTTTGGCTTAGAATGAAGTTGGTTTGGAAACATATTCAGCGATGCTTCATCTCCTGCTTTGCGTTTGTGTGGGCGCCCGTGCTAGCAGTGTCCAAGCGTTGTTGTTTGTGTGGGGCCCGCCCCCTAGCGTTGTTGTTGGGTCTGTTCTAACCTAATGGCGGGGTTGAGTGAGGTAAACGCTTGCGCTGCAGGTCACATTTTATTCCTTTTTTCCTCTGGACATTAAGCAGTGACATCACTGAATGACCCTCGACTTTCAAGTGGTTTGTTCCAGATGCTTTTGGGTTCTAAGCACTGCTGCTAGCAAGATGATGGTGGTGACTGGGAGCTATGGGGGGCAGGCCTATGACTGGCTGGCTGTGTATGGGGCACATCTCGCTTCTTGAGAGCCTCATGTGACTGTTGAGTAAAAGGAAAGAGCACATATGCAACAAAACACCTGCAAACACCATAGCAGTTGTAATAATGTTATTGAAACAATGCAAATTCATGTCTGTCTGATTCCCTCAGTCGATTCCCTCGGTACAACACATGAGTATGGGATATCACGCCCTCGCGTGTCCTGGCTGAAGAAACCTTTATTCACGCCTTTAAGGCAGATGACGTGTGATGGCACACGCACGGCCTCGCCTGCACATATAGCCACTGTCATCACAGTCATCCCTCAGTTCTTACGCTCTTCACCTCGCTGAGAACACCTCTGCTGAGTTGGGCGGGCTAGCTAGCTGCTGCTAGTTAGCTCCATTGTCTGCCGACTTTAACTTAGTTTGACTGCCCCTGTTGGTGTTAGCCTCCACTGCACAGTTGGTGCGTAGGCTCCCCGGGGAGTGCTAATTTCAAGTTTTCCTGTGCAGCGTTTTGCTTTGCGTTTTGGAATGGACTCCAAACCGAAGAGAGCAAAGCAGAAATCTTCTGTTCACGCGTGTCCTCAGGGATGTGGTTTCTCTTTGCACGACAGTGGCCAGCACGATGCCCTGTCTGCCTGGGGATCGTCCACACTAGGAGAGCGTTGACGGAGCCCGAGGCCTGTGTGTTTTGTTGCCAGCTCCGGCGCTTGACCCTGGAAAGACGGGTGACGTTTGCGGAAAAAGTGCTGGAACGCTCGGCTTTCGCACATAACCCCCTCCTTTACGAGTCTGGAGCCCCGGTTTCATCCGAGTCCAAAGACGAGGATTATCCGGTCGATGTCCCCGCAATTAGCTGGGCTGACCACATGGAATATGTTGACGGGTTAGCCCTTGACGAGCCGGTACCATGCAGGAGCACTGATGGGCTTCAGCCTGGGTTGAAGCCCGCCAGCGCTCCCCAGGAAGACGATGACGTGCTGGACATCGGCCTGGACATCCATGGTTTGTCGGAGGATGAGTAGGAGAGCTCATTGTCGGCCCAATGTGCTGCCGCTGCACCGGTTGGCCATGATGACACCTCTCTTTTCTCCCTGTTTCGCCGTGCTGCTGAGAAGCTGCAGGTGGACTGGCCCTCTCCTCCGCCAGCTCAGAAACTGTTGCGGTTCCCAGGTTTTTTCCCCCCACTGGAGCCCGCAACGGCCAAAAACTGCCTTCCCATGTTCCCAGAATTTATCTGCAAGCTAAAAGCATCATGGGACAAACCTCTGTCTACCCGCGTCACTGTGCCCGCTTATGGACAGTACATGGAGTTGGACAGCTGCCTCGCTCAGTTTCAGCTGGGACGCAGACTGCGTTTCCAGAAGATATTACGTTTGCCATGATGGCATCTATGATCGCCGTAGTGCCACTTGGACTGTTAAAGATGAGAGCATTTCAACGCTGGACTCTCTCTCACCGCCTGTGTGCATCGCGTCACCTCCGGAGGAGGCTGACAGTAACCGCGTCTCGCATGCTAGCTCTCTGTCCTTGGAGGGAGCCCGGCTCTTGGATTGGGAGGGTGTTGTTTCGCAAGGTGGTGTCCACAAATGCTTCCCTAAGAGGGTGGAGAGCGCTGTGCGAGGGTGCAGCAGTGAGAGGGATCTGGTCCGCAGCCCAACGCGAGCTGCACATCAACCACTTAGAGCTGTTAGCAGTGTTCTTAGCTCTCAAACATTTCCATCCAGTCCTGGAGGGCCAGCATGTCTTAGTCAGGACGGACAATTCAACAGAGGTGTCTTACATAAACAGGCAGGGAGGAACACACTCTCTTCACCTGTTGAACCTGTCTCACTCTCTGCTATTATGGTGCAGTGTTCATTTTCTGTCTCTAAGAGCCACCCATATCCCGGGCCACCTGAACCTGGGGCCGGACCTTCTCTCCGGGGTGGGGGGGGAGATCCTCTGGTGAGAGAATGGAGGTTACACCCTTTAATTGTGGCTCAGATTTGGGATCTTTTTGCTTCCAGGGTAAATACTCACTGCCCCCTGTTCTTCTCCATAATCGACCACGATGCACCCTTGGGCATGGACACGCTAGCGCACCAATAGCCACAGGTGCTCCTGTATGCATTTCGCCCAGTGGAAATGATATCTCCAGTTGTAGAGAGAGTGCGTCGGCAGTCTCTCTCTCTGATTCACAGAGAACACCAGGTGCACATCCCCTTGCTATATGTTTTCTGAAAGGGGTTTGCCGGCTGAGACCCGCGCTTAAGTCCAGTGTCCCTGCTTGGGACTTGTCTTTGGTGCTGGAGACCCTTTGTAGCTGTCTGTGCATCTCTCCTGCACACAGTTCTCTCCTGATGGCCGCAAAGTCGTATTGCGTCCAAATGCTGCCTATTTTCCCGAAATCATGCCTGTATCTTGTAGCTCAATGGAGTTTGAGTTGCTGAGCTTTTGCTCCCCTCCTTTTGCATCTGAGGAACAGAGGAGGATGCATTTTCTTTGTCCAGTGCGTGTGCTATGCACCTACATTGAGCAAATGTGTGTTTATGTGACCAGCTGTTTGTCTGCTTCACTAATCCAACTAGAGGTAGAGCTCTGTCTAAACTGAAACTGTCCCACTGGATTATAGAAGCTATCTTACTGGATTACAGCACCAAAGGTCTTGCTTTGCCCCACGGGGTGAGAGCTCATTCCACCAGGGGGATGGCAACCTCATGGGCTCTTTTTAAAGGGATGCCTGTACCTGATATTTGTGTGGCAGCTAGTTGGGCATCACCGCACACTTTTGTGCGGTTTTAGTGGTTGGACGTTACAGCCCCTTCGGTGGCTCATATTGTCCTTTCTGCTGGGTCTACCGCTCACTAAGGTGGTGCTGGTCTGATTCTGGTTCGGTGGCTGCTCTGCGGGGCGAGTATATATGTCCCATACTTATGTGTTGTACCGAGTGAATCGACTGAAAGGGAACAAATAGTTATGTCTATAATTTCTGTTCCCTGAAGGAGAGGAACGAGTTACAACACAAGGTGGCCCCACTGAGCAGTTTGGCTCGGTGAAGAGTGGCTATCGAACTGAGGGATGACTGTGATGACAGCGGCTATATGTGCAGGTGGGGCCGCGTGCGTGTCATCAAACGTCATCTGCCTTAAAGGCGTGAATAAAGGTTTCTTCAGCCAGGACACGCAAGGGCGCGATATCTCATACTTATGTGTTGTACTTCGTTCCTCTCCTTCAGGGAACAGAAGTTATAGACATAATTATTCAATTTAAAGTCAAAAAGCCAACTAATTTGACAAGGAGCGATAAGTTACATTTTGAATTGAACGTTACAGTAAATCCACAGGAAAGAGAGGTGGTTGGTTTTGGAAAGGAAGTGAGGGGAAAGGGGCGGAAGAAGGATCTGTATCACTGGTTTTCATGAGAGAGTAGCGTTGCTGTACAAAAAAAAAAAAAAAGTTAGGTTAACCTCTAATTATGGGGTGCTTCCTCACATCTGGCTTTTACACAGCACTGATTTATCCTTCTTCCACTCCCACAGCTCTCACTCTGTCCTGTCACTCCAAGATAAAGTGAAAATGAGACACTGGCTATATAGAGTGGATCTGATTGATGAGTTGCCTCATGTAAACATTCTTTTTCAGCAAATGCAGTAACTTATAAAGTGCTGATTGACTGCGATGGGTGTTAGAGTAATTAGGCTGTTGGGGTATTATGTCACTTAAATACCTGCTAAACTCAAGTGGAACAGGCATCCAATTCAAACTAAATCTGCATTACAAGTATGGCTGTCAGGGGAATAATGCATCACTCTCAATCTTGTGTTATGGCACCAACATACAGAAGCACACTCCTGACACTTATTTCCTTCCACATGACATCCAAAACATAGCCATCGCTTTTCCCTCCATTCCAAACCCCCACCAATCCCACAAATACTCACAGACCGTAAGTCCCTTGCCAGGCTGTCGGCTGTGTGTTATTAGAAACACATGTGGATTACTAAAGGTTTTCTGCCTGGATTGAGACAAACATGCATAAAGTTGTGGGAAGCAAACACAGCCCCAAGACCCCGAGGGATTCACTGACCAAGGCCACTGTGGTCATGAATGCAGCACTTACACAGGCACTATACACCGGAAAGCTACTATAGCCGATAAAGGCAACAGTGCCTTTTTCCTGGGAATATGTTTGGCAGATGATATCGGTGATAAGTCTCAAAAATGCACAGAGTAGCCGTGCATGATGAACTGCAACCAGAATGATGGATTTTGGAGTAGTCGTCAACGGGGACCAGCGTACTTAACATAAGTGTATGATCCATGGCTCTCAGTGGTACAGGCTTCCAATGTATCATCCTAAACAAGCCAGCAGAGAAAGCCCGGTGCTGTCCCCCAACCGAACTTAGCAAAAGCCACACGTGGGGGTCTGACAGCATGGCAGCTAACTCCTTTAGCCCCACTGACTGCAGAACTCATCAATAAGACCACATGTTGATCTAAGGAAGGTTACTGAGGCTTAGTCAGATTTGCAGCAGATGTCCTACTGCCAACGTGCACCTCAGAGGGACTGGATATACGAGTGGGCTGCAATACGCTACGTGCATGCCAGTATGGCTGCATTAGGAAACACAGAAGAGGAAAAATATATACATATGATCATATTCACAAAGGCACATTGATGGGAATGACAGGTGCAGCCAGAACCGTATTCATCCGTCATCCATAATGGCAGTGGGAGGAAAACCATTATTCCCTTGAGTGACATCTATGATAAAGTGATACAAATCATCCAGCGACAAGTGGATCGCTTAAGAAGGTCATCACTCTTCTAACAAGAGTCAGCCTGGCCTGGAAGCAATGCAAACAGGGGCAGGACTCAAAAAGAGTATCCCATAAGTCAAGAAAGTTGACAGTAAAGAAAGGAATGATACGAACCGAGAAATCAAGCTAAGGCCTCCAATCGTGTATTCTTTAAATTTATTTTATCAAAGTCACTGCTTGTCATTAAATGTTCTGGAAGTCACTCAAAGCCTTCTTTTTATGAACTGGTACTTGCAAGGACATCCCCAACACCAATCACCTAATTTGATTGAACATATGGACGTTTCAGCTAGCCACTGGTGACAAATTAAGGTAAACGCCAAATAAATCTACATCATCCTCCCCTTACTTTCTATTATCTTCTTTAATACACACTATACAGTCGTACTTTTCTTTGTACTGATAGCTGGACTTCCTGTGGAACAAACTGACTTATTTTGTACTTTTTCAAGGATGTCCTTGACCAATAGCCAAGGACATCCTTGGCTATTGGTCCTATTTTTAAATGGTTCCCTATATTCTATTCTATTCTATTCTATTCTATTCTATTATATGGGGTGGTCCAACTAATTGTTGACCAAAACAGTTGTAGTCAAAAGTTTACATAAACTCAGTTTGGGTAATTTAGGCTTTTTTGCTTCCAGTGGTACTTGAATGCTCCACAAAGTGGATGGAATAATGAAGGAAGGATGAAGGAAGACAACTACCTCTACATTTTTCAACTTCACCTCAGAATCAACAGCTAAATAGTTTAATCTTTACACAATTGTATGTTCCATAATGACAATGATCCCAAACACACACGAAAACGTCTACAATGAATAAAGCAGGGTGACACTAAACTTTTGGAAAAGACTTAGAAGATCCCCAAACTCAACCCCATTATAAAATTGCAAACTAAACTTAAATGCCAAGTCAGTAGCAGGAAACCAATCTATTCTGCCAAGAAAAGTAGTGAAATATTTGGCTAAAACCATGCCCATGAAGAGTGTTTGTAAACTTCTGACCACCACTGTGTATGTATAATGTAAATATACTTTGAATGTGTACTTTGACAGTTCTGACTCAAAACACCAAGATGGCAGACATCCCTCTACGGTTCCTCCATATCACAGGAGCACACGCAAACACACACATATAGCCCTTCACAGGTCACAGGTCAAGGATCAGATCTACTGAGGTCAACAGGCTTCCTCAGTCCTCTTAGCCCGCTCACTGATCACAGAGTAAACAGATAACACCAGCAGCTCCCATTCGCTTCTGATGTGAACCCATCGGAGCAACGCTCCATTTTATTAATTTCAGAGGCTGATAAAAGTCTTATTCTATAACTGTATAATAGCAAACAGTTATGAAATGAAAATGGCTCACACAAACAGTGCAAAACGAATCAAGAAAAGCCCCAAAATAAGTGAACACATTCATCTCACTAGTGAGCCTTCTATTTCATTTTTGAATGACAGCTTAATATTTTCCTTGGCTTAATTTCTCTTTTTTCCAGTGCATTTTCCTTCTTATTTAATCCAGTCTTGTTAAGCTTTTAAAGGCGTTGAAGTAATTTAAGAGTTGGTTTGCGGTCTGGGTCTCTGAGACTAGCGGCAGCTGCTCCGATGAGCTCCAACTCTAAAGCACAACGCAGGAGGAAGCCTTCACTCCTTTACACGTGTCACACAAATCCTACCTTTACATATTAGAGGAAAATAAACAACCTTCGCTTCTACTACCATTTCTTTTTTCCCTCTTTTTGCTCTGTCTCAGTCATATGAGGGTATATAAACATGAGCCTTTATGGATCAGTGTGCACAGAAACAGGATATAGAGTGATTCCCCTTTTGAACCCACATCAAGGGTGAAGGGTGGACACAAAAAAGGGGGGATGGGGAGAGGGTTCACAAACACACACACACACACGGGTCACCTTTGCTCTGCTGTGTGCCTGTTGAGACAACTTCAACCTTAGGATTCCACCAGAGGAAGCAGCATCCACCTCCACATTGTTTCTGACAATTATAACCCAGTGTACACACCACAAGACCTGAGCTGTCAGACATGGCACACGCTGAGTTTCCTAAATGACCCTAGTGTGGTTACCATTTAAACACAATTAATGATCATTATGACATCCGAACGCTCAATGTAACAACATATTCAAGCAGAGTTAAAGAGAACTCTGTTTAAGCTGGTCAAATTGTGGCAAAATGCAGTCTTTGGTTCATATTTTTCTCTCATATGTCACTTTTCTGTAGCTCAAATACAAATCAGCTCCAATTTGTATTTGATCTGTTGGTAACAGTTAAATCCCAGGTTAGCGTGTCTTTCCTTACAGCTAAGCCCTCTGCTGGAGAAGGCGGGGGCGGGGGCGGGGGGGAATCGGGCAGCAGATTGAAGAGGAGATGGATAAATAGAAAGCAGAGCTGGGATGGGGGAGCCTGGATGGAGAGGTGTTTCATAAGCCCAGCTGCCAGATCCTGTGCTTTGCATTGCCAGGTCCCAGCTGCTGAAGTGGGGAAGCTTTGGAGGAGGGGTTGTATTAAGCAAACTATATGTAATGCTGGTAAAGGGAAGTCATTCTAACACCCGGTTTTGCTTTAACTTGGGTGGCTCAAATACCTCCCCTGTCTGTGTGCTTCCTAGATTAAATGTGTTTATTAAGGGCATTCAGATTAAGCAGACACTTTCCAGAACATAACTATAAGTGATTATATGTAGACTGGCTGTATGTCAGAGTCACTGAGACAAGGTGCATTTTACAGAGCCAGCTTTACTTACACCTGCCACTCCGCAACCCACACAACACCACATTACTAAACACCGTCTAATAACCCACTTAAGACTCGTTACTCAATATTGCCTCTGAATATGTTAGATCAGAAAAAAAGGGCTCGATATAAAAATAAATAATTTCTTTTAAAAATCAGTAACTGCTGTGCATAAATGTCATGGAGCTGGATTGGTACTGATAGGTGAGGAGAGGGAAGAAGGGAAGTACAGATTGTGTGGAATTCAAACAAAAGTCAGGCACGAGCTTCATAAAGGCAGTACCAAGCTTAACATGCCATCTAGTGGAGAAAGATGGTACAATCCAAAACAGCGCAAGTGCAGGAAATCCTGACGAAATGAGGACCACTACTACTGATGACATATAATTAGAGTCTTGATTAGACTCAGAAGATTACCCTGTGTGTTTTCATACAATGAATGCAAATTAACACACAGACAACATCAACAGCTTATGTGGGATATGGGGCAAGTGTAGTCTCTCTCAAAGTCCTGAACAAAGTCTTGCTGGTGTTAATTAAAAAAGGTCCTTGTTTTTCTAGAGCAGAATAAAGTAATTTTTCACCGCGCTCCAGTTTCCTTCACCCCAATCTAAATCTCAGTGATTTCATGCTCTGTTCAGTTGGAACCCATAAGATGCCAACTCAGCAGAAAACTTGACAGAAAGGGTATACCGCAATAAAGATTAATGTGGTGCAAAATTAAAAAGAACTGAAATCCTATTAATCAATAATTTAGATTTAAGTTTTAAGGACAACTTTGGGCAAAGCCGGGGTGTGCTGGGCAAAAACCGCCCGTACATGTAGGCTGGCGCAACAATGACAAACGGATCACAACAGATGTGACACTTGTACTCCTTTACTCCACCCTCCAAGTTGATCAAAGTGGATTCTTGCACACTGGGCGCTAATGCGATATCATACCCATCAGAAAAGCCTTCTGAAGGCTGCCTAATGAATATATAGCACAGATAGGACCTCAATTAGTGGGCCAGTGAGAGCAGGGAGGCGCCATGCCGTACCACATAAACAAACTTATCTTGACAGGGTCTCTTGGCCAAAGGAGCGAGATGGGCGGATAGCGACGGAGGCTGAGAGAAAATGAATTACCTTCCTGACACACGTCAAAGCCAATCACCACGAAGCATCCTTTGCCGTTCCCGTGCCCCAAATCCCTGCCGCCACCGCTGCGTTTCATCTGCCAGTGTTAGTATGCACACAGGCCGTGCGCCAGCCTCCAAATGTATTCATTTATTCAGAGCCCCTCGGAGAAATCACAGTGTCTTGTTGTCCTTTTTTTCCCTGGCTGTCCAGATGGAATTTGCGTGAATAACATCAGTTTAGTGAGGCAGAAAATAAGTACAGGCTAGCACAGCAGAGGGGACTAGATTACGCCCTCACCCACCTCCCTAAAAAAAAAAAAAAAAAGACAAGTGTCACCTTCATATACTTCTTTCTCCCTCTCCATTTTCTTTTTCCACTTCTATTGAAACTCAAAACACCCATACAATGCTTCCCGCAATTATTTTGCAATATCATGCACTGCAGGTGCAATTAGGGAGAGGATCATGAATCAAAGAACTAGAGCTGCTTTTTTTTCTCCATTACAAAAAGGTGAGCGCCTATCAAGGGAGTTTAGCCCAGTACTCATTTATCCTTGTTTTGTTTTGCATTTATAACCAGAGTAATTGAATTAATTAATCAGATTTAGCTCTAAAAAGGAGAGCACACATCTTGTGCAAGTAATTGACTGAGATGAAAGTGAGGGAGGAAAAAAAAACATCTGTAAATCAATACTACAAACTTCAATCCAACCCAAGAGAAATTAAATTGTCTTCAGTCACAAGCGTGGAAAGCCTCAATATCCGTTCAACCTATCCAAAAAAATCCACCACACATCTTTCAAAGAGCTGAGGAGCTGTTTTTAGTATTGATTTCAATATGATCTGTACGACGTACTTTGTAATTACCTGGAACTAAACTTTACCAAAGACAGACACAAGTGCAGGATCTGCTGTGGAACAGGTACTGATGATGGTACCAACAGTGGATGACAGACACAAGCGAGGGACTGAGTGTGAAGATAACCCGTGAATGAAACCTACCTCTCTGAGAACCGTACTGCCATATCCTCTGTACAAGCCTCGAACCCCCTGCCCCGAGAAACAACAGGAAAAAAAATGTTTAAATCTAACAAATAAAATCTAATTTTTGCTTGAATGCACATCAGTCAATGTACAGATCAAGCACTTGTATAATTCATCAGTGGGAACAAAGTTTATTCAGCTTCTTCACAGAGAGCTGTTAGGGTTAAGGTGCTGGTATGCTCCAACCATCGGCTTAAACCCCCCACCCTACATCCCACACCCACCCAACACTCATAATGTTTAGATGGGAGCGGCAGAGTCTAACAATTTATTACAATTTATGAAATCAGTGACCCAACATCCACACCCATTCAAAACAGTGATTGGTGGATCTGATCGGTACAGCTGGTTCAAAGCAGAGGGGACTTCAGAAACTTAATTTACTTATATGTTCAAACATATGAATATGGACAATTATATACTCATTTAAACTCACCCCACCTTGATCAGCTACCTTTTGGAACTACTATCAACACCTCAGCCGTGAATCATGGCTTCACATGAACTAGCAGTACACTTCATTACTTGTAAACTCACAGTGCGAGTACTTTAGTTCTGGATTTCAGATAAGTTTGCTTTTTGATAATCTGCTTGCATTTCTTGGCAACAGGCTTGTTTTCATCAATGTCCTCAGATCCCATATCTCAGCAGCGTTACTGATATGAACGACAGCCAAAAATCACACACACATAAACGCAAATTTAATGGCCAAAAACGAGCTTCTGATTGCCACATACCTCTTCTCTAAGAGTAGCCAGCAGTATGTTGTAGGTAGAGGACGAGAGGGAAGCTTGGGCCCTCTGTTTGACCACCTCTGTGGGTACCCGGATCAGACACGCCACCTACAGGATGAAAAAACAAAACATTAAAGGCCTGAATTTGTAGTTGTTGTATTACACTATACTGTCATTTTATAGACCCTTTATATCCATGTTGTGCTTAATTGGAGGTTAGGAAACCCACATCTTTGAGTTCGCACATACCCACGCCACTCCCCTAGATGCCCTTTTGCTGTACATGATATCACCTTCTGTATGTTTCTGCTACGTGGCAGGTGGCCATGATGTGGCACGGCTCGAGGAGAGCAATTACATGAAGCTGGCAGGCTAACGACTGCTTTAGTTAGTGCGCAACTGGGCCAATTAACAAACTGGTACACAGAGCGGACATGACACCAGAGCAACAGTTGTCATGTTCGCAAAAGGTCATCAGGCTGACTGTGTATCTGTGTCCAAGGAACATGCTTCCGTCAAACACCCTGATAGATCCAGACACGCATGCACACCCCAGCAGCCACACTGCCTGCTCAAGTCCCAACCCATCCACCATATGTCAACAAAAATATGGACTGCCAACAGCTAGTGAAGACAGACATGAATATTTATGCTTCATAACTCCCATGGTCCGAAAGGCAAGGAGAGGCAGGCAGGCAAGCACAGCTGCCCACCTGGCGGCTTGATTTCCCACTTATCCTGCACCGGAGTGGAAAAACCGGCTAACAGCAAGCAATCTTTGAGAGCGATTTGTGAGCCCCCCCACCCAACTGTGACTTCCCTTAGTCGCACAGATGCCAGACGCCACAGCAGCACCAAGCAAGGAGAGAAGGAATGTTAGAGGCAGTGTATTAAAGACGCTTCCCGTTTTGCTCCTTTCCCAGTTCAGCATTTGGATTTAGCATTTGGGCTCTTTAGGCTCTTTTGGGCCATACCCTGTAAATAAGAAGGCAAAGATACACCGCAAGCTGTTAAAGGGTTCTGGTGGACACTTGTTCTCTCTGTCGTCTCTTATTTTTCTGTACTGCTATAATACCTGCTGACTGTTGAGCAACAGATGGACCAATTCTCAACTTTGTTTTGACTTTCACTACATCACATTTTCTGTAGGCTACGCAAGTTGTTCCTCTTTTCAGCACACAGTGAACACAGCAGTCTTAATCTCCATACGTAACAGCAAAAACAAACGACTTGAATGCGCCTCTATAAGGAATTCTGTGCAGGCTGCTGGTGTTTCACATCAGTGTGTCCAGCTGCAGCACAACCACGGAGCAACACTACCACCAAGTGCCCAAACTCGCACCTGCATCACCCATTCGCAACAACTGAGCTTGCTGCATCTGCCTCTGAGATCTCATTTACCCTCCCCCTTTGGTCAAGTTAGAATTTCTAATACATTGTACATCATGTTTACCCCAAACCAACTCTCCAAAGGAGCAGAAAACGGCAGCTAAATGGAAAGAAAGTGGCTATGACAAGTAATTACTGATGTAATTGGCTGGGGGTTTGGACTTAAGATGGCCTTTTCCTTTCCTGTCACTGCAGCGAGGAGGCCAGAATGAGACACAGATTATACCAAATAAATGAGGAACATTGTTTATTTGGGAGTAATTTGTGCAACTAGAGGTGGCGGCGATGATTCTGAGTGGATAAAAGATCGAGTGTGTGGTCTCCGAGGCTATTTCAGATACAGTATCAGAAGCGGCAGCAAACGAGGGAGGGAAATGAGTGATGCTGAATGAGGACACTATGAGGTATGGCTGGGATGAAGGAAATCTAAATAATGGCTAGAGATGCGGAGGTAATATCTCATCAGAGAGCAAGCGAGATACAAAGAAATCAAAGCAGAAAAAGAAAAAGAAAGGAGCACAGAATCAAGAAGGGGAAAGAAAGCAAGCATGCAAGCGTTCAACACTTTCCTCCGGCTCGTAAACTTATTAGAAATCTATCGGTAGCCTTTTAAATTTCTGCTACCATTTATCTTTATTTACAAGCTGCTGGATATGTCAAGCAGCCTTCATTAGGAAGCTGCCTGTCTGTGTTTGAAGCTCTTCAGTTTGGCCTGTTGTCGTTAGTCCAAATGACAGACTATGTTTTCTGTTTGTAGCTCGGGCCGCCATACGACAAAGTGAAAGTCCAGCACTCAGTCATGGGAGAACCACAGTAAGGGATGGGAAATTAGCAGAGACTCGTAGCACATTAGAGTCATTACATCCCTCCATCCGGCAAGCCTTTGCCCCCATGCCTCTTTTACCACGTCTGGCCATCAGGACACGGTGGTCGGTCAATCGGGACCCGGATTGCCGTTTGGCACCATAGCAACAACAGGTGGGAAAACATATAGGCTGTAATAACTGCATTGGGCCTAACTTATTTGGATTTATTCATCATTAAAAAACAGTGCGATCACCACCAAGAAACAAGATTGCCCTTTTGTGGACAATAGTAAATTTTAATCTTTTTTCTTTGTTGACATTTGGCTGCAACTATAGTGCAGTTAACACAATATAAAAAATAAAAAACAAACAGTAAGAGTGCCTTGAGCTGCCCTTTCAAAAAGACAATACTGTCTGTAACCACTGCTTTCTTTGGATTTCATTATACTTCGAATGCATTACAGTATCGCAAAGGATAAAGTAAGCAAGGAAAATGGAAGAAAGAAGGAAGATGGAGAAGAAAAAGGTCATGGAGAAGAAGGGTAGAGATGAGGACACTGCATGTCTCCAAGTCTGAAACAACAGCCAATAAATCACAGAGCGTGGCGCTCCTCGAAGGCGATGCATGGATTATTTCTCAGAGCCAAGTTAAGTGGCTGCCAGTTTCTCCTACCTCCCTCCCAAAAAAAGAAACTCCTCCCTTGTGCTCCCTCCTTCTCAATGTCCCCCCTATCTTGTCATGTCACACTGTATTTTCCAGTACATCCTCCCACAGATGTGTGGCAGTAAGAGGGTGTGGGGAGGGGGGGTTATAGATGCGAGAGAAGCCTGCTGCCTGGCCTTGACAAATGAGCTTTCAGGGCAGACGTCGAGCGAATGGGAATGAAGATAAATCTGATCTAATGGCTGGATAACAGCCTGCTAGAGCCTGACAGACGCCATCAGCTTACACATTCTTTATGGGAGCGTCCCACCACTGCGGTCGCACAAACACCGAGGTGTTTGTGGCAGTGGGGATTTTCTCTCATTGTCTCGACCCTCTCGAGTTCTTTCTCTCTACAACTTGTGACTGTCCTCGGGCTCTGTCTGTCTGTTATTGCCTGCAGGTGAATGCAGTGGTAACTAGGTTAATATAGACACTGTATTAGCTGACACTTGAAGAGTAAGATTCAACAGCTCTAGTAAATTTCTGGCTTCGTCCACAAAGACTGTGCACTTGTTAGACCAAAGGATTTTAATTCCACTATCATACGTTGGTACAGAATAAAATCTGAGCAGCAAACTCCCTTTGGTATGGCTATAATAGATTTAGTCTACATTTATTAATAAGACATTGCTAAGTCAAGCACATCATCCATTGAGCTTGGACATCAAAGTAGCAAAGCAATAAGTGCCCGTAAAACATCTGTTGTGAACGTTGTGGAGTGGAAACAGTTGGTAAAACACACTAGCCTCCTGGGGGAAAGGATCATAGACTGAGTGGGTTAGAGAGGGGAAGTCAGGCGAGGACCAAATAACAAGTTGCCTCTTCTTTAAGTTGTGTGTGTCACACAACTGCTGCTCTGGTCTCCACAAGAGAAAACGAGAAGGAGGTAGAGCAATAAGGAAACAATCAAAGCGAGTCACTCTGATCTATAGTCGCCATCCATCCCACCGGCTTAACTGCTTACTAAAGTCAGGCCTGTTTGTAAAGAGGTGAAAAAATGAAGATTGATTAGATCTGGTTAAAGATAGGTGGTCATTACGATCTGTTTGACATATTACATTTGGATGAAAATGGGGAAGCTGCACAGATAAAATCTGTTTGTGAAATACTTTCCTTGATCCCTCAAAAATTTCCTTTGGCAATTTGTTGCCTAATGTACTTTTTATTTGTGGCTTAAAGGACAATTTTTTTTTAGCACACTGTATATTAAATTATAGCACACAAGTGCCAAAATAGAAAATAAAGTCTTGTGTGACCGTGTTCACTGTGTTTTTCTGTCACCCATCTCACACACATCTGACAGAACTGATGTGCTTCTGTTTTAACCTGTTGCCTGGCACTGACTCATAAAACATTTGGACAAGTGAAAAACATACCTAGCTATGATTGGCCAGTTATGATATAATCTCAGCTCAGATGAGATGGACTATTAAAAAAAGGAACTTTGGATGAAACCAAGTGAATAATGTAAGATTCAAGTGAACCTGTCAGCAGATAAGAATTGGGTTTTATTCTGTATTATTTTCTATTATGTTGAGTTAACAGACTAACTAGAAAGTAATGAAGTTGTTTGCATAAACAAAAACTCGAAGGTAGCAGTTTTTAACCTGACTGCTTACAATCCATCGCAATTCACAGGTTAATGTGTGAAAAACGGGAATATTACAACTATACGGTCATTAGTAATTATGACCATAGATAGTAAATATGTGTCACATCAGTGTGTCATAGTTTTCACTGTAATGCTGATGTTATCATAATGGTGATTCCCTGGTGTGGGAATCGACCAATACCGTACAATGATCATGATCACCACCTAGCGGGTCTTTCTTTACCATCACTGGAATTGCAAAACAATCTCATATTAACGGCTTTGCTAAATATTTTGAACTGAATATTGTTCAGTACATCAGGAGAGAGAATTTAGTGAAATTGTAGGTAGTGTGCATGAAGGTGAAGCTGTGAAAATGGCAAAGGGCCCATAAAAAAAGACAAATGTGACCTTGACCTTGAGCACAGTTTGAGTGAAGAAGCATTTGGAGATCAATGCCTGGAACTTTGATCAAATCTTGAGCAATGTAGGAGGAGCAGCAATTCTTGTGAGTTATGAATGGACGGATGGACAACTGATTGCTCGCCATAGCGGGAGTTCATCCATCCTTATAAAGGTGCATAAGAAGTGTGCTGAAATGAATTAATAATTACATTTAATTGAATTTTAATCATATGCTGCCAGTTCAATAGAACAGTCATCTCAAAGCACTTTATATTGTAAAGTAGCCTGTTTAAGCACACACTTGGTGAGAGTGGTGAGGAAAAATCTGAATTTTACAGAAAGAAACAAGATGCAGAAGCAGGCCATGACCAGTGTAAGGAGAAGAGACAACAGTGGAGTATAGTGAGGTCATGAACATTCAAAAGGAGAAAAACTACAGGAGAGAACCGACAAAATCAAACTAAATGCCCACAACATTATATACATTAGGACTAGAAAATAAGGAAGGGTCAGTACTACAGCAGCCATAGCAGCCTAATTAACGGATGGCTTCAAGTTTACTTATCAAGACCAAACTATAAATTCAATTAAAAAGAAAAGATTTATGCTCATCATAAAGAGGGTGTCTTGTCTCCTGAAGCTAAATAAAAGAGTGCTAAAGTAAGTCAGATACACCTCTCATCAAACAAAACTTCAGGAAGTGAGGATTACCAGAATGTTTGTTAATCACACATTTTCTGCTGCCTGTGTTATTAATTATTTTCTTGGCAAATACTAAGAAATGTAAGAAATTGTCACCACTTCTGTCAGACACTCAAAACAAGACTGTTATAAAAAGTCATTAGCACCTACTGAGACAAAGAATCATATTTGGCTGCTGTTGCATCACAGTGCAGAAGTTTAGGTCTTGTATCTAACTCGGGGCAGCACTAGGGTAGGCCTTTCATGGCTAAGCCTGAAGATTAGCCTCTTTGAACAAGACGATCTCAGCTGGCAGAATGCAGGAGGATACCGCCCCTGCTCTGCTCGGCTCCATTCTGTGGATTTGTGCCTTTGATGTGCTCAAATCCACAATGAGGTTAGAGGTAGTGGCAACCTCTGCCTGACCTTTCACATTCAACTTGACGGTAGTATACATAAAAAACCTGAAAAAAAAAAATGTTCTGATTGTTAAGTGTTAAACACATACGGTAACCCCAATAACTGATACACTAATTCTGAGAACTAGGGGAAGATTTGCTCATCTTCAAGTATCATTATGTCCTCTTGCGAACACTGTGAGGCCTGAAAAGTTTAGAGACTCCATCTAAAAAAGGCAAAAACTTTTCCCTGATCCAAGTTTGGCTACAGACTTCTGTAAATTAAAAAAACAAAACAAAACAACAACTTGTGTAGCACCGCGCTGTTCTCTGTGCTTTGCCACACTCGGATCGCTCCCTCCGGAAGTTCTGTTCTGTAAGCGCCTTAAACGACCCATGCTGGATCTCTTCCACCATGTCAAAATGTCAAGCTTTCAACTTGAATTTCCTTCTGGGAAAGAGGAAGAAACATCTGAATGATGCATCAGATCAAGCTGCTCCTAGGAAACTCTCCCACTAGAAGGCTTGTTGGGCTCTAGGTCTTAAACCATGATGCCATGCCTCGCCCCGTTCTTGCAGAACAGGCTCAGTCTCAGAACTTTCTGATCGCACCTCGTAGGTAACCTAAAGTACAGTGAACAACCTGCCATGTGGAATAATCCCATTTCATAAACATGCAAAACCTGGCTAAATTACACCCATCCAAAAGCCATGAATACTGAATGTCTAGCATTTTGCAGACAGCCTAGGGTATACCAAGGGGGGCATCCTATTTTCCATATCCCCCATGTCATGCCAGTGTGAATACCCATGGCCCCCTTATGGCTCAAATCCTGCGGTTCACTACAAGTGACTGGGAGAGGATTCGGCTGAGGAAATTGCGCTGCTTCTCATTGGTTTCTAGCGTGAATTCCCCAGACTAAATTGTCAGAGTCTGGGGGTCTGAGATGGGAAAGTAGATGAATCAATAGGCAGTAATGAGGTCTTATTTACCCAGCTGGTTGAGAGAACTGCTGGGACAGTACCGAGGAAGCCCCCTTAACTCACCCAGCTGGACCTTGAGGCCTACAGCCAAAACCACATACTCCCTCCAGCCACTCCATTGAATAGCTGTCTACGAAATTTAAAAGGCGAAAGCATTAAGAGACATGCCATTGGTTTTCATTTGGGACATACATTGGTGGGAAAGAAACAACAAGGGCAAGAACACAGAAGAGCAAAAATATGCATGTAAAGACAGCTGGCCTTCTAAATATGGAAGTGCTGGGAATCATTTAGACCAACAAAAGAATACAAATGACTCAACAGTTTACTGCCAGAGTGAAACAGGGATATAAATCCACATGAGAGGAGACAAAGGATGGGAGAATGAGGGACAGGCTGACTTACTACTTCTCCCAGGGAGGCGGCCAGCATGTGAGTGACAGGTGCCACATGTGGTAATGCAAACACTCCACCGGTGCCGAGAAGGGCCTTTGTGTATTCGTAGGTGACGAAGAAAGCAGCGGCTGAAACCAAGCAGAACCACAGGCGTTTAAGGCCCATTAGTCAACCAGCATAGAGCAATTAATATCCCTCACTACCACTGACAGGGGAGGAACTGAGGTGTGTGTGTGTGTGTGTGTGTGTGTGTGTGTGTGTGTGTGTGTGTGTGTGTGTGTGTGTGTGTGTGTGTGTGTGTGTGTGTGTGTGTGTCTGCCTGCACTTAAACCCAAAGAAAGTTAACACATTATTCTGCAAAAGTATACAGATGAAATCATCAAATACACTCTACTCTACTCAAATAAAGAGATGCTTATTGTATTTCCAATTTCTGACTGTGAGAGTGGTAGACATGCAGAAAAAACATACTTTCTTTAAACTGATGCTTAAATATTAGGTACGTTGGAGCTACTACCCTGCAAGACAGAGCTTGGCACCTTCTCAAATGCTCTCCTTGACTAGGATACTGCCTGTGTGGAGAACACTAAGCTACAGTTAGAAAGGTTTACATCTATAGGCCCTTTACAGACCACTTCTACTACAAGGCAATTCAAAGTTCCCAAATTAAATCCTAAGAAAACAAACGGATATAAAAGGGATATTTAAATAGGATTGTAAAGCAAAATAATTGATCGAAATGCTAAAAGGAGAGCCTCTGAGCATCATTTAGTTTAAGGTTCCAGTGAATTCAAATAATCACTAAATTTTCAGAAAGCTACAGTGTTATTTGTGGTAAATTCTTTGAGTGCATGGTTAATTTGCTGCAGCTCAACAAATAAATTAATCAGCTTCAGTGTTATTAATGGTACTTTTTTCAGCAACTGTTTAAAGGAGTAACAAGCAATTGGCAGCACTTAAAGTTGTGAGAAAAGCACAAGTGCATCCCATGGAGATTTTGAAGGGTTTTTTTTAAACATTTGATCCTCTTTTTCACTGTAGAAAAAGTTAGAAAGCCTGAACACAACCACAATTTAAAAAAAAAAAAGTAGCTTTATAAAACAACTTATTCAACAAAATTATCAATTGATGAATTATACTTTTGTGGAAAATATTAGTAGACCCCTGGCCTCCAAAGCAAGTGTTTTACCTCTTTAGCTGAAATACCTGTTGTGGTTGTATTGTAGGTATTCTGTATAATTCAGTCCAGCCTCTTAATTAGCCTACTGAACTCTTCCATGAAAATCTGTCAAGTTTGAGGATTTTCTTACAGATACTGCCCATTTCCAATCATCCTACAGGATTTTAAAGGATTTTAAAATTTCTAACTGTGTGTAACAGGGTCATAAATCACATTGTTATAATTACACAAAATGTGTCCTAAACCCCCAAACTGTTCCTTTTATACCTGACTTTTAGGACCTCCAAGCCTGTAGTTATGTTCATTATCAGTTAGAGCCCCTCCTTATTCTTTTCTTCTTCTTCTTTGGTGCAACCCTATAAATACAGTGTACCCCTTTTGCCTCTCCCCTTTTCTACAATTCCCCTGTGGGAGAGGTTGGTATAATTTCTTTCCCAACACTGTAAAACACACATATAATTCATATTTAGCCACCCTGATATTTCTGATTGCGATTTTAGTTCAATTATTGTCATTATTAAGCCTGTTTTTGTTAGATGTTATAAGTGTGTAGTATGTGTGTATCATAAATGTGTTTTAGGCGCCATAAATGCTAGCATGGATATATACTTCTTGCTAGCTTGGAAGTTGTGGTGGGTTGAGCTAACCCTCTTCCCCACTGTTTGTATTTGGTCGTAGGAGCTGGAGTGGGCAAATTATTTACTTGGAGGCCTTTCTTTCTTTTACCTTTTTTGATCAGGTATGTCGGATTTCATGTTGTTGTTTTTGTTTTATCTTATGTCAAATATGTTACGTGTAAATCCATACTTTATGTTCAATGTAAAAATAAATGCCACCCCTTTTCTACAATTCCCGTGGGAGAGGAGCTGGAGTGGGCAAATTATTTACTTGGAGGCCTTTCTTTCTTTTACCTTTTTTGATCAGACACAACGCAGAATCACACCGGTTACATGTGCTTAGGACCATTATCATTCTATGGTCCACAACTTTCAGACATACAGCCTCGCATTAATTTTCGTTGTCCCAGTTTATGGAAGGAAGCCAAAGAACTCCAAACTACAGCATTTCTACCTCTGCTCATGCCAGTTTGAGGTTCTCGTATTTACTTCACCTATAGTAGACTTTCTTATAGTGGAATAAGTGGATTACCTTTCCTTCTCTCTCGCTGCCTGCTAATACACCCCCATGTGTGAGTGTTAATTAGTCAACTAAGGGTTGGCACTAATAAGTATTAATAGATTAGGAATAATTTTCTGTCGATGGCAACCCTCTTGAATATTTTGCCTTTATTTTCAGCTACTTCATCAAAGAGAATCGAGTCATTTTTTATCCAAATGTGTTACAAAAAAAGTTATGAATCTTTTAGCCCAACCCACATATGATTTTAATGCCAATACCAATACTGGTGAAAATATTTAGCTATTTAAAAATCCAATACATCACCTGATTTTATTTTTTTGTTTGTTTGTTTCAGTAACATGTAGGGATGGGTATCAAAACTCGGTTCTTGTTGAGAACCAGTTCCCACTGTTTCAATTCCTTGGAATTTTTGCCATTTTTGCAAACGATTCCCTTATCGATTCCAGTCGCCCCGAATGACGTCACCACGTTGCGGAGCGTCATTTACCTGGCAGGCCGCCTAAGCGGCTCAAACGCTCAAAAGTTTGGTTATACTTTACGAGAATGGATGACAACGGGGCAACTTGCAATACTTGCAAAGTAGATATTTCATTTAAGGGAGGAAACACTACGAAAATGCAAAAGCATTTGCTCACAAAACACGCGATGACCTTAAATGAATGTCGTGTTTTTAATTCTGCTCCAGACTCGTGAATCTCAACCCAGCAGCAGCGGTAACGTTTGCACGTCCTCTCCCGTTAATGCGGCAGGTAAATAATCAACTAACAGTGCATATTATGTTAGCGCGATCTGCCTTATTACAAAACCTGCCATTACTGTGCATTTAGGTGACCATGATGAGAGAGACAGAGTCTGGCTCAGATGCTGGAAGTTCTCACTGCAGTCTACCGGTAGCGTCTCCTTTCAAGCCAGGATAGACGAATGTCACCGAGCAGTGACTTAAGTCTGTGGTAAAAGGCTTGCACCCATTTGCCATGCCCCGATTTTTGGTAAGTGAATGTGTTTAATTGTAGGCAGGGACATTACTGGATATTCTTGCGTAATTGCTACAGAATAATTTATGTTATACTTTGTTATTGCTACAGAAGAATATTTATTTTATTATTTTACATTTACATTTTTTTTTTCCTGGGGACCCTGTGACGCCCCATGGAAGAGCCGTAGGCTGTGGATCTCTTAAGATCTCACTGTTGGGTTTGTAAGGCCATGTTACTCCTAAATTTCTTGTTCGAAGAGAAGATATAAAACAAAGTTCTAAGCTATTCGACCTTAGTGTTCTCCTTTTTTAAAAATAAGAATCAATAAGAGAATCGATAAAGAATCGAATCGTTAAACAGAATCAAAAATGGAATCGGAATCGTGAAAATCTTATCAATACACATCCCTAGTTCCATAAAACATGAACAGATTTCTTTAAAATGTGTGTCACTTGCTGATGTAAGTCAGCTGGGTTTTGTGTTTGTGGCATTCCAAACAGTTGTTGCCAACAGGGAAGTTGTACAATATCAACACACATAACATGGTTCAAGGGTGTTTATTCCGTCTTTTTTACCTTTCCAGTTTTCACTTCTCGGCCATTGAAAATGCCAATACTGATAGATTAACAAAAAACTAATATCGACTGACAATATCGGCCCACTGATAAATCAGCTGGCCTCTAATCAAACGAATCTGATTGTGAACTACCAAACTAAAATATCCAACCAGACGTCTATCAGAAGAGCAAAATAAGTTTATGTGTGAACGGTAAAAGATTATACTACCAAACAGGTAAGTTCTGTTAAATGCTGACAGGTGTAGGAAGTGTAGGAAAAGATATGTTCCAAAACAACTCATGACCAAGACATAAGCTATGACTGCAGTTTGGAAGTTTTTCTTTTTGTTGTTGTTGTTTTTTTAAAAAAAAAAAAATTAGATATGTTGCTGTCATTTCTGGTTGCATTACTCAGTAAGCCCTCCATATACATGGACACAGAATCAGGTGAGATTAAGGTAGATTTTTTTTAAGATGAGATATAATTTTATATCTTCTTCAAGATGAATGAGCTGAATAAGTCACGGTGTAAATATTATTATTATTTACACCGTGACTTATGTTTACAGATACACAGTGAGACACTGAAAGAATAACACAAGAACAGAAATAATGCAAACAATAGTTCAGAGGGAATACATATCCAGCTGTCACAATTTAATATCATACCATTGGGGAAGGAGCCGACAGCAGCAGATGGGACTCCAGCGTAGATGCCCCTAAAGCCTCCAGCCTTGTAAAAACCCTGCTGACTCTGAAGTCTGGTCTTTATTGTGTCGAGTGGAAACAGGGTCAGATCCACACACATCCCCGCACAGCCACCTGCCTGCGGTGACAGTCACATTGTGAGATGTACAGTAATGCTGCAACACTCACTCACTGTCCACTTCGGAAACATAAAACACTGCTATATTGTCACGTTAATGTCTAGCAAATATTTGACTGCAAAACAAGGAGAGCTGAGAAAATGCTGCTTGTGTCTGTAAGAGCATTTAAAATCGACTCTTCAAGGTCGGTTCAAGTCTCCACAAAACTCCAACCGAAAACCGACTGGCTAGAAGATTAACTGAAGTTTATCAATTTATATTTATATATTTATATTTACATTATAATAACATTTACTTATATTCATTTCAGTGCCGTTCTTTTATTTTCTCGAGCTAAATATAAAGCGTCATGGACTTTTACCTGTTCAAACAGATTTCATTATACTGTCTGAACAACAAGGAACCGGCAAAGTGGCGTTTTTTAATCCAGATATATGAGAGGGTGGTTCACAGCTTATATTTGTCTGTATTTAAAGTACGACTCTGTGTAAATAAAAATATCTTACCACTAGAGACGCCATGAACTCTCGCCTCTCCATGTTTCCGCTCTCAAAGCTGCCCTTGTGGTCTTTTAGCTCTTAAAAATGCAACTGCTACACATTATCTGACACTTCAGTGAAACCAAATCATGCCTGTGAAGGACGCAGCCATCTTGGTTAAATTACTTCCGCATTGCGTCACGACGCATATGACGTCGACGGCTTGAGCCGAAACTTCACGTGCGTGTTTGTTTTTCGGAGAGTGTCTGAACGAGAGGGAAATAAAGCAATAAATCAGACTCTCTGACTGTAACATACTCTATAACAGTATAGTATGTGCCTTTTAATACTTTGCCTGTGGTGTCATTTGATGAGGTAAGTCCTCCACGTGTTTGAGGCTCTGAGGTGTTTGAGGGATGCTGTAAAATTACTTAAAATTATAAAAAAAATCCCCACTTTTTCTTTTCTATGTTCTGGCTAGCAGATTGGCTCCTGCTGGCCGTTATTGCCTGCTTAATTGAAAAAATATCGAAATATTAAAACAATTAAAGACTAATTGAAACAAAAACATACTCTGAAAATGTCAGACAACTCTGACAAACAGCTTGGCGCGTTTGGAGGGGGAAAAAGCGCAAACGCAACAGCTGTCCTCGTATGATGGCCATTTTGAGAGGTAATAGTAGGTAGACTACGGTGCTGCTAATCACATTAATTAAGGTTCTGTTGTAATTAGTGTGATTAATAACACATGTACGAATTTATATTAAAATGACTGCAGTGAAAAATTTCGAGGCTTTAAAAGAAACGTGGTTACAGCTGGGTGACCATGTGCGATTGTCTGAAAGCTGTAAAATGTGACGATTTGGACTTTTAGCTCAGATGAAATGAACACCTGACAAATAGTCATCATCTACAGCCTAAGTGGATGATTGCAGGTTTGCTTTTTCCCATAAGAAGTAAATAAAAATAGAAATTGCTCTGTCCTCAGCTCCCCAGAACTCTGCTCAGTCATTATGGTGACCTGACAAAAACACAGATGAACTGGTGGCTAATTTAAGCCACCCTAATGTGGTTTGAAAGTGTGGCACAAATCCTGTTTGATCTTTTTAATCAGACCACATAATATGTGCTAGGGAGCAAATAATTTGCTCCCTATCTTCACACATTCGTGTTGTCATTCTGTGTCTGTATGGCCTTGTATTATTGCACCCTGCTTCTCCCTTGTGGTGCCCGTGAGTGAGTGAGTACGCTCAGGTGAGTGTGTTCTTTTCCAGTGACACGTCGACTGGGTTATTTATGGGCTGCTGTCAGCCAGGCAGCGCCTCCTATTAGGGAAGAGCAGGCGAGGGGCCACCACCTCTTTATTCAGCCCGGACCCAATGATGTCTGGGCTGGGTGCGCCCAGTTTGAAGCTCGGCGTGCGCCATCCATCTTGTTGAAGGTGGTCTCACTGGGATCCCATTGGATGAGAGCCCCAGCTGGATCTGGATGGACTTGTTCTCTTCATCCATGGGCCTGAGGATGGCAGTCGCACCACTTACTCTCTCCTTCTTGTGCTTAGGGCTGTGCGATATGACCAAAATCTCATATCCCGATATAAGAATTCTATCGTCCTGATAACGATATAAATCACAAAAATGTAACATTTTCTGTAAATTCTGTGAATCTCGGGCAGCTCGACTTGCGTGAAGTGTTTCCAGCTGTGCGTCATGTAGCTGGAGTCGAGTGTTTTAACTGATGCATGAAACGATACATTTTTAGACATAAGTTGTAACGGCCGCCGTTTTCTTTGTGAGTATTTATTACACGGCGTGCTGCGGGGAAAAGCCTGTTCTAACGTTTGAGTCTAAGGTTTATTTTTTAGCACCTAACGGCTCTTTTCTACTTCTCATCCGTAAATAATCTGCTCTTTCACGTGATTCAGTTTATTTTGAAAAGTCTCAAAATAATTGAGCAAAATTGAGCTTTATTGTGAAAGGATATGTGGAACATAAACAAGCGGACACGCGATGCTGTTACCGTCGTTGTTGCTAACCACAACGCATAAAAACAGGCGCTTGTCCGTGGGTAGTGTGGTTATATTACATATAAGAGAAAGAGAGAACTTTAAGAAATTAATATAGCCACTACAGTGACCATCAAAACGATGAAAAAATATTGCCGTAAACGGTTTATTTTGCGACACCACGAAACAAACGATTGCGTAAAATGAAACGATAGACGTTTTTATATCGTCATCCCATATATATCGTTATATCGAACAGCCCTACTTGTGCTTATGTTGTCTTGATGGAACACTTTAAAAAACATGATGAACGTGTAAGTTTTTTTTGTTTTTTAAATTCTGGATTTCATTTCCCCAATTAAGATGCGAATGATATCCTGTATTTTGGGGATTTTCACCTCACAGCCTAACCTGAGGGACTGAGGTGAGGGACAACAAAAGTTGGTTGTCCCTCACCTCAGACAGAACCTAATCTCAGCTCTGCCTGAGTCTCCAACCACAGTTTTCCCTTCTGTAGCATTAGAAACGTGGTTGGTTTTAGGACCGCAAATCTCCAACCAGATACATTTCAGTTTGAGGCAGACAAGAACTTAGCAACGGCCTGCGCCAGTATGCTCCATGTTTCTTGATAAAAACAGTGCGAGCAGGAGGGGAATTTCTCCATAGAAGTGGATGCAAAAACCAGCGGCAGGATGAGAGTAGGAGCGCTCAGTTACCCCCGTGTAAGGTCAATGAGAATCACCCAGAGTCTGGGCAGATTTGCAGGGAGCACCATTGATCTTGACCCACTCAGAGTATGATCTCAGAGATAAAAGGGAGGAGACGAGAGGGGAACTTATTCACTGTCAGCCACAAGTCAGCAAAGGGCACTTCTAGCCCGCAGGCTGTCTTTAAAAACTGAAGGGCAAAAGTACGGAGGATTAAGCCACGAGGTGGGGAGGGAGAGAAATGCAAGCAGCCATGAGGTTTATTGCAATAACACAGAGCTAACATCTATTGGTTTCACTCCCCTTTAGAGGCGTGCGTCGGTGACAGCCAGAATGAACTCTGAGTCAAAAGGTTATGTGACTTGCACAGGTGAGAGGCTGCTCAGAGTTCCAGCTGAAGTTTTCTATACTTTTTCTTGCTTCTGTGTGCGTGGTTTTTTAGACAGGACAGCTTGCTTACATTTTAATAGTTTAAATAAATTTTCATTTCAAAGGCCTAGCTTATTCTTTGGACACTGTTATGGAACAACAGTTGTCTTCTTTTCATGGATGTAATGTGAGAAAGCACCATCTGTAATGGTCGCTGTTTGAGAGCTGAGAGAAACACACATCTTGACTCTGACACGGTGCTTTTATTCATGAGGCGGCAAGGTGAGCTTCAGCCCAAACATAGCTCCTGCTCATTAGCTGGCCTAACATTTGCATCATTAGGACACCACAACAGCAGGGGTAGAAAGAAATGCGACTAAGCACCTTTCGTATAACTCTTTGTTCTTACTCTCGGGATGATAGGCTACATGAGCCTGTGACAGGGTGGGGTGGGTGAGAGGTGTTGATGCTCTAAATGAAGAGAGGAGGGGAGGTGAGATAAAGGGAGCAAAGGAGAGGAGAAAGGTTAGAGAGAAAGTGGAGCATAAAAGAACATTCATTATAAATTCACTGAATCGACAAGCTGTCAGGCTGTCCTGTGTCCATGCTGCATTTAAGTGTTTGCTAAACTACTGACTCCTGCGTTACACACAAAACTTTTCCTTCCTTATCGCCTCTGGACGCATCCCTATCACCTGTTTCTGCACCACGCTTTGTGTTTTGACCCCCCTAGAGCCTTGCAAAGCCATGTCATCATCCCATCTTTTCCTTCCTATTTCTCCCCCCGTCTGCTTTCTCATCCCTGCCGGGCCACCAGCGAGCTGCCTGTAGCATATTGATCCCATGCTTTGCTCCTGCCAAAAGACAGACGAGGCAGAGAACGGTCGACACCTTCTTTTCTGCAGAAGCAACCGTGCCAATGATTTCAGTGGTTGATATTGATTGTTGTTATCAATTTTACCACAGCGCACACTGTGCATTTGTTATCGTTGGGTCAGCATGTGCAGGTAAACTGAGAGAAGGGCTGTCACACCAAGTGACCTGTGATGGATTTGGATTGGTTGGAAGGTGTGTAATCACCCTTGCGTTATAGCTGTTCAGTGGCCACAGTCAAAGCATCACCTGTCAGGGCCATGTTCAGACTTTGCAGATAAAATCTTAGTTTAAAACCTTGTTTATACAGCAGAATGAGTTCAGTCGTTATAAATGAATGAGTTCTGCTCTTCCAAGTTGTCTTAAGTCCTGCCCAGTATCTGATCAAGTTAGGTTGCTACTTGGCTAATTTTGTTTTAACTTATGAGAAAGCTTAAGCCTTGAGACCTTTAGTGCAACACATGCAGGACTCCTTAGCCACTCTAACTTTAAGTCAGTCTTATCTCTTAGACAGCGCAATCCCTGTCAGCCTCAGCTACACTTTGTGCTTGGTGCAAGCAAATGTGCTATACTTCCCAGCTGTTTACCATCGGCATGGTTGTATTGTCACTGTGAGCATGTTGACATTAGCTCAAATCACCACGGATGATTTTTCATACTGAAAATTATTTACATTGTTGGCATTTTGACTTTTAGTATCATTAGTCTGCAGCACTTGTTTGCTCTGCTTATGTACAAAAACACAGATTCATTATAATTTATTAAGTTATTCTTTTCATCTTCATTATATCACTGTAGATGTATAATTCTGTTATTGTATATTTTACACATGTTGGTTTGGGATATTGTATTTGTTTTAAATGTTATATACTTATGTGGTATGTGTATTTTGACTTTTGTTCCCATGATGCCAGGTCTCTCGTCTCAATGAGATTTTTTACCTGGATAAATAAAGATAGTCACATGACAAAAACAGCTGTTCATAAACACCAAACAAATGAATAATAAATACATTATATATAGCGAGAGAGACAGCGAGAGAGATATATTCTTCATCTGTGCTAGCTACATATTCATTATGTCATACATGTAATGACACCACTGTTTTTTTGATCAGCAAATACATATAATTTGTAAGGATTTGAGTGTCATAAAAATAATTCCCAAAAGCAAAATAGAGACATTTTGAAGATCCTGCTACCCTAAGCAGTTTATATAGTAAGTTTCATCCACATTGATTAAGTCGTGTAGGAGGAGTTAGGGAACAGACAGACACACATATATATGACTGTTTTGGGTCCAGACTTCCTGGAGGCTGTAAACATATGAACATTTAACTTATATTTTATTTATTTATTTTAATATCAAGATTGAAACTTGACTAGGACAAACCCCTTAAATTTTGTGCTTTACTTTCTTGGTGCCTCAGTCAATCAGAGTGCTATTGCATATAATAAATAGTACATCATAACATCTTTTAATAAGTTCTTTAGGAGAATCTTGTAGTTGTCTTAATGCAGCCCACTTGGTGTCTTCCTTTGGTTTTCATGTAGTAGTGTGTAGCTGTAAATGTTGAGAAATGGGAGGAAGTGTGATCTCAGAGAGACGGCAACAGCCTGAAGTTTCCCAGAAGAAATTTGCTGACTGAAAAACTGAAAACTGAAAAGAAAGCCACGAAATTACCTTAAAGAATATATGGTATCTATTCATCACAACTAGTGTGGCTGAATTTTCCCCTCTGCAGGTATTAACTGACTGGCTTTTTGCTGTTTTGGCTCATAGTCACAGATGACACTTGCATTTGTCATTGCCTGAGCGTATCGAGGGAGAAGGTGAGAGCATCCAGACTAGCTCGTGGTACTTGGGAAAATGAGTCACAGCAGCTTTGTTTGCAGCATACTTTTTCCTTTGATAAATATGTCCACCAAGTCTCAATTCTTTATAATTCTACTAGCTGCTGGCTCTTGCATTTCCTATTCAAGCACACTTTTCTTCTCTGCAGTATGGACTGCACACATAAGAGATCAACAGGGTCACTGGATTTCATAACAATCAGATTGGACATTATTAAAACACAGATATTTCCACCCTTTCTCTGCTTTCTACAGCGCATTATTCTCCTTCACTACTAAAAAGTAAATAATAGTGAGTCAGCCACGTATTTACTAATGCAGTCTTTGCATTTTCCTCTAAATGGCCCTCTAGTGGCTGAAGCCCCTAAAGTGGAAAAAACAAAAACAGAACAAGTCTGGAAATAAGATTTACCTTTGTGGTGCATTAAGCCATAATGGACTCATTAGCTACTCCCTCCTGAGGGATTAAGAAAAAACACACACACATAGGTGATGCTGAAAAACTAGTTCATACATGTATTACTTCTAAGCTGAACTTATTCAATATTATCAAACTAAAAGTTCCCTGAAAAGCCTCCAGTTGATGTGTGGCCTGCCGATAGGCCGCGCCGTGCCAGAAACAGACCAGATGTGACCACGAACAGAGGATTTCATCTTCTCTGGCAGTCATGCCCTTCAGGGAACTGCAGATGGATCAATAATACCGGTCCCCCGTCTCAGCCAGAATGAGAAGTCTTGGAGTGGCTGTTGTAGAAGAAGCATGTACAAAACCATTCACTTTGTATGGATCGATTCAGGACATGCACATCAAATAGGAGCAGAGGGCTGGGATAGTGTGCACGTGTGTATCCGTGCATGCCCGCCATACTCTGTGTAGGCCTCTCTATCACTTCTGTTGGCCAATGAAGATAGAGAAATTGGATTACAAATAAAATATGCACAAACATGCTTGTCAATCCAGTTCTATCTGTTCTGACTGCGGGGCCTGATAGAAATCTGCTCTCATGCGGCCCCTGTCAGACTGACATTTGATTCATCCCTTCATGAGCTTACACTCTGGCTCCAATTTAGTCACATGAAAATAATTTTCATGCTGTTGAAAAACTCATAAAGAGGCCCTATTGTCCGGACACAACAGGAGAGATGACACTTTAACGTCATGTGGCCTTCTCTTCTCACCACATTCACCTTATGTTACATTGAGAAACTTTGCGAGGGTCTAGAAATTAGAGTGTCATCTAAACTGTGATAGTGATCAACTCTTCACCCGGTTGCAGACAGTGATTATGATTCAGCAACACAAATGCTACATCAGATTGTCCTCTGCCTGCAAATGATGACCTTTAAATAGCAGAGTGAGCGCTAAGGGAGAAGCTAACCTTTAGTTTTGAATAACATCTGGACAGCTTGGGGTGCTTTTCTACAGTCTCAGAGTGCCACCTAGTGGTCGAATGGTTCACTGAGCCTGTGCTCTGGCTGTAACCTGAATAATATTTGATTACTCAGTGTGGCCATCTGCAGTTAGCAATTATTTTGCACTTTAAAATATGCATTACAGCTCGCGTTTTGGTAAATAATTGCATAATATTACTCAAGGGCACAGACATATTACAGTAAAATGTGTCTAATTTGATTGAGATGCTCTTTTGAAGTCAAAATATCATGTAGCTCCATTATGCCTGCATGTATAATTCATATTATTTCAATTTATCAGCTGTTGAGCATTATGTATTGTGCCTTTTTCCCTCTTCAACACAAGGGAAAACTTCCATCAAACGCATGATAGAAGTCTTTTGGGACCAGTGCACTGGATTGTGTGATAATAACCAATTAACATGCTAATTTCACCATGCATCACTGCAATAATTGCTTCCATCAATATAATTGAGACAGTGCAGCCTTCATCTGTAGAACTGGATTTTTTTAAACATCAATTATGATTTATAATGGATGGCACAGGGAAGGGGCCGATAACACACCGTGAGTGATTGTCTTTGTTCTTTGGATGAATTAGTGACTCTAGGATATCTATTATTCATAGCATATAAATGCAAGTCCCAGTGTCTCAAATTGTGTCTTTCTCACTTTTCTGCGGTTGTCATATGCAAATACCTAATAACCTAGTAGTGTTAAATCCTTTTTTTTAGTAAGAACAAGCTTCTCTCATATGTTTCTGAACTGAACAAGCAGCCTATGACCACCACAGTAGTCAGAGCCAGAGGTCTGCAGGATCTTCTAGGAATGGTAATGCTATTTTTCTGTAAAATTGATTGATCAGTTTTGCCAGTGGTTTCATACCTGCTGATCTCTAAGCTGCTCCGTAGCAAGTTTGGCTTGCAGCATAAGTTACCATGGCAATGTAAGAAGTGATCCACGTTTATACACCGTTTCTAATATCACAGTTGATATGAATCCATCACGATAGCCTCTTTTCTGTGATGGCTAACCTCCTCATGAAAGAGGTGAGCTTCCATATACTGTGGTTGACTTCTTCTAAATTGCTTTGTCATCACTGGTGAAAATCCTGAACACAACAGGCCTTATTCATCGATAAACTGCTCCACGTCTCTCTGCTGGTAAGGATTAAACACCCACTTTACTGAGATACAAAATTCTGCATGTTTGCATAACTTTTTGCTATTTATTTGTCAAATTATAAGCTGTAACCTCAAGTGCTGTAATCCAGAGTTCTTCCTTGTTTCATTTTTCTTCCTGGTTTGAAAGAAACAGATCAATAGATGATGGATAAATGGAATTGTAAACTCTGCTCCAGGCATCCATATTTTCCAAACTTTTTTGAAAGACTTTTGTTTCTCAATCCAATTTTAATTTACTGACATCAGCTAAATATCAATGGTTATCAATCAAAACAGACAAAGAATCACTACCATCCCATAGGCACAAAAGTAGTATAGTCATTCATTCTAGCGTCAATGATGCAAATGGAAAAATGACACATTCTTACTGCTTACAGCAGCACCAGATGTACTATAAACATCTGCAAAACCATTTAATAAGACTACAGCTTTACACCAGCATGTGTATGGCCACCTACATTCACTAACCACAGAGTTTGCATGGCTAAACCCAGCATCAATGTCACACATTAGAGACCCTCATCATAGAGCGCAAAGAGCATGGTGGAGTGAGCAGCTTCGGGAGGGCTTCAGAACTCACAAGGAACTTAACAGACCTGAAAACCTGGATCCTGGATTGTTCTATCCTGATGGTGGGGAGAGTGGGAGTTCCATCCTGATTGCCAGTTTATCCACAGGTCCAGCACCAACCACACAAGAACCAAACCAAACCATAAAGGTTTGAACACAACCCTTCACGCTATAACAGCAGTGCTAAACACAGCTCTGCTATGCCTCCCCTTCTCAAATCAGCGAGTGAAAAATGTTGCTCTGACTAGATGATGTAGTAACCTTTTCAAATTTGGCCTGTGACCTTTTGATAAGCGATATCCCTGGGTTGTGTTTAAATATACAACAGTTAGATACATAATATCGATCAGTACTCTATCAGTAGCATTGTAAAAAAAAAAGTCTACCTATTTTAGTCCTTTCCTTTCTTACCCTATTGTTGCACAAGTGGGGTTTTAAATGGAGGACCTGTCATGTAATGGACTTCTTCCACCACTGTGACTTACCTGCCTGCCAAACTGACAGATGATGGATTGACTGTGTAACTTACCATTACAGACCCATTTCAGCTCTATTATGGAGTCCAGCAATTTGAAATCACGTCTCCAGGCCACAATTCACTTTGCTGAACTGTGCATGTAATTGCATGGCAATAGTATTATTAACTCTACTGAACAAGGCGAGGCCCCATTACCTTAAACAGCTTGTTTGCAAGCATCACAAATTAGTGTTAATGGCTTGGACAGTAAACATGGCTAATTACACTCTAACAGTAAATTTCCCTAGTTTTTTTTTTTCTGACTGAGGGACTGCCATATGTCTTTCCATCCTAATTGGTCCCCCCATCATCTCCCATCTTAGGAAACTGCTGCCATGTAATTTTCCCAGTGGTAATGTTCCCAGACGCCTGCAGGCCTACTGAAAATGACTTCCATGATGTCTTCAGTGATTACTGAATATGCTCGGCGCTTTGCTGTGGTTGAGGGAAGGCAATCAAGACGAGAGGCATTAGATACATTAGAAATGGCTCCTGACAGTATAACTGTGCAAAGTAATATTAATAATGTCTCTAGGGGAGGTGGGGGATGGGGTATTGTTTAAACTAAATTACAAAAATTCTGCTTTTCTTTTACTTTTTCAAGGTTAAAATCAGAAGTGCAGTAAAGTTATTTCTCATAAGTAAAGAGTTCCCCTTTCGATCTCAGGGCTTGTACATAGGATATTTGTCAAAAAGCAACTTTAAACATTCATTTTTCCACTACGTTTGCTTTACCTGTTCACTTTTGAAGGTCCCTCATGATGTTTGTAAAGTGCAATGCATAAAAGCACCAGCAGGGAGGGCCCATGTCATTCTGTTGCGATGCTGAATCCGTGCAGGGTGAAAGGGTATTTGACTGCAGGCTATGTTAACACGTGTTGTTCCTCAGGCTTTTGATCCAATTGACACCTATGCATCATGCATTACCTGGCAAACAGAAAGCTCTTTCAGATCACAAGATGCTCTCAAACGCAGTGCCCATGCAAAACTAAGTTTTGGAGGGAAAACAATCCTTGATCCAGTTTCCGGCTCAGTCTGGTCTTTTCTTGATCTGCTTCAATCAATAGTCATAAATGTTCATGTCAGTCATTCAAGTCCCTTGAGCAGAGGGATGAATGAAGATCTATTTTTCTAGTTATGGAGAGGTGACTCCTGTCCTGAACACACACACACACACACCGATGTTAGGAAAACAAATCATAACTGAAGATTTACAGCCATCTGCCTGAATCGAAGGTTGATGTAAGGACAGATAATAAAGTCATAATCCAAAGGCTGACCTGTGGGACAAGAATTAAAAGGTCTAAATGCAATAAGTCAGCAAGGATGGAAAAGTTTCTCAGGAGAAAGCTACGAAGGGAGAGATGAGAGGTAAATGGAGGGAAAGAGTTATAAGCAGAAAAGGCAATAAAGGTGAGATAAAAACAAGATCAAATTTCTTAAAAAGCTGCTGCAGGAGCAGAAAGAGTAAGAAAGTTGGCTTGAAGTTGTGAAGGATGGGGGAGTGATTTTTCATGCCGTGCCTGTGGCTAATGGAGTCAGATAATGGCTTGTCCCTGCTTTCATCTAAGCTCCAGGTTGTTTAATTAGATCAAAAGCTGATAAATGAGTCTCGACTTTCAAATGAGCTCCTGAAAGGGTTGGAGGTGGAGAGATCTCTATCCACGCTGATAATAAAGTTGGGTCTAATCTGCAATTGATCAGGGCCTCTGCAGAACACTGGGGAGGATTTGTTTACAAACACATGTGCTCTCAACCACACGCACAGAGTTCTGAAAGTGCATTCATGCAAACTGCGATCCTACACAGCTGATGCTATGGGGCAAATTCATCTTTTCATCACTGTGTTTTACTTTAGTAAAATACTGCTGTTCATCAAAATGTATGCCTTTATCTACACACAAACGTTCCATGGACACTTTCCTGTGGGGCCTGAGCATTACATCATAATACCACAGGCATTTAATCTGCCTCTCTTGCTCCGTTCACCTCTCATCTCAGCTTGTCTCTACTATGGGTCTAATCCTCTGTGACTAATAGGCTGGATATGAGGATTATTTTATACCTGCAAGAGGCACAGTAAAAGGAGAGACGAGGGAGAGATGAATGGATATGTGAAGAGCTGATCTTTTAATGGCATGACAGAGCTGTCACCGTCCTGCTCCAGAGTCAGTTGGAGTGTTCGCATGCTGAAATAAAGTCTGAAAGCCAGAACAGTTTCGTGGTTCAGTTACGCAGGCATTTTGCCTAAAAGGCGTTTCCTCTCCACTAATAAATTTCACAGAATTTTACAGTACGAGTTGAAGGGACTGACTTGGGTTACAGTCACACGAATGAAGACGTAAGTGCAGTGAGACAGTTTAGCGTATGAAGAGATTAATCTCTTTCATCTCCAATCCACTCTCCTTCAAGGATTCATGCTTAATTTAAAGTATCTTAAATACTTATGGTGTACTTTATAGTTCTGTTCTTTTCATATTAAGAAAGTCAGGCATGATATGGTAAATCTCATGGCAGCCACATACTAAACTGCTAAAGCAAGTCTACCAGCATGCTACTATGGAATAAATTGCTGTAAAATAAATAAATAAAATAAAAAATGTGCAGTAATGTACCGCTCTTTGTGAATATGCTGAATGCTGATGCATGTGAGGAAAACGGTAAACAGCATGCAAGTGTGGAATCATGCAGAATTATACGGTTTTATAACATCTCTGTTAAATAACATCTTTGATGGACAGTCTCCCACCCCATGCATGTAAATGTTGCAGAGCTCCTTCAGTGACAGACTGCTGCATCCTCGATGCATTAAGGAGCGTTTCTGCAGGTCCTTCCTCCCTGCAGCTGTCAGACTGTACAATCAAAACTGCTCCCAACAAACACAGATGTTTACATCAGCGCTGTAACAACTGCTACTGTTATAACTGCACATTACTTTTCTCAGCTTATATATACACTAACTTGTCGGAAGTTACATGTCTACTTTTTAAGGCACAGGTGCAATACACAATCTGCACTTTTCTAATTATTCTAAATATTCGTAACTATTTAAACATCTTTCAGTATCCTGCTCTGTTTACACACTACAACCTGGGTTTGCCACTTATCTGTACTCTAATTTTAATAACTGTACAGTACTCTGCTTTGGTAACTATTGTCCATGATGTAAATATGTAAAAATTGTGTTTCTGTTCTGTTTGTATATGTGTGGTTTTTGTTGGGGGTTTTTTTGTTTTTTTGCTGCTGATACAACCAAATTTCCCCTTGTGGGACAATTAAAGGATTATTCTATTCTATTCTATTCTATTTTTTTTTCAATGTAGTTCAAGCTTGAGTCTCACTCTGTGTGGTTGAGAACATTGTAGACCAAGACCGAGGAGCTGGTGGTGGACTTCAGAAGGAGTCAGCACAGAGACTACAAGCCCATTATCATCAATGGAGCTCCAGTGGAGAGGGTGCAGTCCTTCAAGTATCTTGGTGTCCACATCTCCTCAGACCTGACATGGTCTGCCCACATTCAGGTCCAGACCAAAAAGGCTAGGCAGCGCCTGTATCACCTACGACAACTGAGGAAGTTCAGGGTCTCTCCAAAGATCCTCAGGATTTTCTATACAGACGCTGTGGAGAGCATCCTCACACAGAACATGACATCGTGGTTTGGGAACAGCTGTGTGAAGGACCAAAAAGCTCTCCAGAGAGTGATCCGTACAGCAGAACGCTGCTGCAGGATTGCTCTCCCCCCGCTTCAGGACACCTACACCAGGAGATGCTGGACTAGAGCAGCGCAGATACTGAAGGACCCGTCCCATCCTGGCAACAAACTGTTCCAACTTCTGCAATCCGGCAGAAGGTTCCGCATCATCCGGGCAAGGACAGAGAGACTCAAGAGGAGCTTCTATCCCCAAGCCATCCGGGCCCTAAACACACACACCCGCCCTCTCACATCATTTATAATTGACTGAGACAAGACTCGGTTCCAGACACTCTAAACCTAGGCACAATGTACATTCCAAATTCCTTTAATTTTAAATTTGTTTATATTGTCTATTCTGTAAAATAGTCAGATGTCTATTCATATTAATGTACAGAATTCACCTGCTTGCTGCTACTACTGCACATTCACCCAATGTATATACTATATATATATGATGTTCTTCCTCTACCCCCCCACCCCCCACCCCCATTTTTGCACATGTCGGGGAACGTGTCAGGCTACATTTCACTGTGTGTTATACTTGTATGACTATGCATGTGACAAATAAAGAACCTTGAACCTTGAACCTTGTAAAGGTTGTGGGCCAGCATCATCTTCTTCTTTTATGGATTTTAAAGTAATAAGTTGTTTATAGAGACTATATTCAAAATACTAAAGCAACAGTGTTATGACAGCTGAAAGTATTACATTGTGAAACGTCCATTCTATAGAGCACGGTACATAGTATATTTTAAATAGAGCCACTTTTGTTGTAGATAACATAAGTTGTAAAATAAGTTGTATAAATGAGTATAAAGTTGTAGTTAGATGCTATAATGCTTTCAGTTAAATTCTGAGATAGAAATGTGTGCTCAAAGACAAAGACACAGGTTAAGCAGATACAGATGTTTACTATAATTACCATAATTATGTCCCTGCTCGCTGATCCCTGGTTTTTCATCTGTGGGTTTTGAGCTGCTTTGGAGTCTTTGTGGTTCTTTTTGAGAGTTTTCTGTTCATTATCAGTGTTGTTCTAGTTTTTGATTATTGATAAGTTGAGGTTTTGTTTCTGGTTTGGATTTCAGTATCACCCTAGGAATCTTGGTGATTAGTTCTAGGTATTTGACTTCCACAGTAGTTACAGTTTTGGACCTGTGTTTTGACTTTAGTATCTTGTGGTATTAATGAGGATCTGATTTCCGTCTTTGGTACTTAGTTCCCCTTCGGAGAAGTTTCTGTTTTGCATTCCTGTGTTTTGGAATTTATTGCTACAATGAGTTGTAGCCTAACAGGGTTGTTGAAGTTCTAGTTACTGTCAAATTTCAATGTTCATTTTTCATGGAGTTGTATTTGCTTGACTTACTGTTCTAGTAGTGGCTGTGATTTCTTGGTCTTTATGTACCTTCAGTTTCCATTTATACTTGGTTATTACGTGTGTGTAATAACCAACTCTAAGTACTCAGTGTTTCTATGTCTGTTTCTTCCTGTTTCGTCTTCCTGTGTTGATGTTATCATCCTCCTGTATCCCGTGTAATGTCTAGTATTTTTTTTGTTGTTGTTTCCGTTTACTATTCGTCTTTAGGATATTTCCTGTTTTACTTTGGTTGCTTTTCCTTCATGACCTGTGTCAGTTTTGCTTCCTTCTTTATGATAGTCCTGATTAACTTCAACCTTGTCTCGTTCCCTTCCTGTTTGTCATTCCCAATCAACACTCAGTGTATAAATGGTCCCACCTCACTCTTTCTCCATGTTGGATTATCCGTCGTCCTTCCTAGTCGTCTTTTTTTGTGTCTATGTTAGATTTTATTCTGTCTTTATGTTTTGGACTGTTAATTTTTGAAGCTTACCGTAGACCTTAGTTAATCTGCTTTTGTCCAGTTTTGAGTTCTAACTCTACAAATTATGAGAAATTAGTAAAAAAGAATAGGCCTAAATTTGGGACCAATGGGAATACCATGTGGCAGGCATACCCTTGTGTTGGACAAATATCAAACAGAAAAGCTGATGAATCTATACAAAATCAAAATGATTGCAGTTTAATGAGTCTGAGGCAAAGTTTTGGATCATTCAGAAGACTGACACTGCATCTCCATCATGTGGGTAAAAACACTCCCAAACCTGATCTAAAGAAGAGTTCTATTGGTTTATGTGACTGTTATCGTCTCTCATGTGGAGGAATTCCTTACAGAGAGCAGCACTGCATCACCGGGTGTCCATTTTTGCATGCTCCAAGAACTAATTTGAATATTTAAAGACACAAAGCTTGCTGGTCAAACCTTTCTCATGCTCTTTCTCCATGTGGTTCCCTCCTTTGATTTCAAGAGCATTGGCTTGTTAAGGCTGCATCAGTGCATAAGCAGATTGTGCAAAGAATGAGCCAGTAAAGCTTTAGGTCTCAGACTGATGGGATACAATAAAGCCAATCTTATTAAACAGCTTCCATAGTAAATATATGCAGTGATCCTCCTTTGACTGGTTCACATTGTAATCCTATCACAAGGCTGTGGACAAAGAGGGGAATGTGGTCCTCTCTTGTCCAAGAAAGATTCACTAATTTATTTCCACTTGAGGGGGTGTTGACAGGATTTGGGATAACTTGTCTTTAACTCAAGGCATCATAATGGCCTTTGGATTGGAGTGGACCCCAACCAGAGAGCTAATATGAGGAAGAAACACTGAATTTATAGCACATGAAAGAATAACAATAGATGCACAGACATAACCACAAGGATTGGGTTACACAAGCTATTCATGAATCCAAACCCTTAAGTTTTCCTTAAATGATCTCAACTACTATTGCAGTGATTTATTGAACTGGATTGAACCATTCCATCTGAGGAAAGCCGATAAACACTTCAGTAACGTGTGCACTATACACATCCTATCATTAAATCAGCTCAGGTTCTCCTTGATATTTTTCCCCACGTTGTGCATGAGCCCCTCGCCACAATGATAACACTGTTGACTTTAAGATATCACATGGGATAATCGCATTCTGCCCTGACTATCTCTCCTGTAGTATCAGATTACCTTCATGAGCAATTTTAAGTATGTCAGTGTTGTGCAACATTAATGACAGAATCCTATAATACACTCATTATTCTCAACTATAATGTGTGTGACACAGAACACCAACATTAAATAAAAGAGACTCCCAAACAGAGATGTTTATCTGAATTTGACAGTCCAGATTATTGGTGTTGAAATCAACTCTATGAACACATTAAAAGACCTTGCTCTTGTTTGTCCTTTTAATTTGTGCATTTATTCCATCCAGATGATTACTTTTGTAATCTTGTGCTTTAAAAGCTCTCTCTCAAGCCTCTTACCTCTTTAGTCCTCAAGTTTCAGTCTGAATTCATTAGGCCTTATAACTACGCTATAGTTTGTGTTTGTCTGCGATCCTGCTTCTTGGCCATCTAGACTGCATGGCCATTCATAATTATCTTTTTATCTTTCTCTTTTTCATTGTATGTCATTGTCTGTGTTCTTACTTTTTACAGAGGTTTCACTGTATTATCACCTGTCATCCCCCACCTCTTTCCACATGTTTTACATATGGATTTTTGCCTTCTAAAAGGTTCAGCTTCTCTTCTTGTTTCACCATCTCTCTTCTGTGAATGTTGTCCTTATCTGTCTGTGAAGGTTCTCAGTCATCCAGGTCATCGTAGTCAAAGTGGCTTGCAAAGAAAAGCGTCTGGACTTCTTTAAGTTGCTTGAAGACGTTTCACCTCTCATCCGAGAAGCTTCTTCAGTTCTAAGGTCAAATGGCGGAGAGTCCCAGATTGAAACCCAGTGGGAGTATCCCCCCAAAGAGGGACAAAAGGACCCCCTGATGATCCTCTAATCACCTGGACCGCATGACATAAAAAAGTACACACCATGATTTGGAAACTTTTAGACCGATCTTTTTTAAAGCGTTGCTTCAGTTCAGTAAAGTTTGGGGGCAGCTCTCTCCAGGTCCACAGCATTTCCATCAGGTTCCGGCTTGTTGATTTGCTGCTGTGTTAAAGCCAAACTCTAGCTGTTAGACAGATGTTCTCACATTTGACACTAGAATACTTTGGTATGCAGAAGACTTCATGGTCGGCTTAATGACTGCAAGGTGCCCAGGTCCTGTGGCTGCAAAACAACTCAACTCATCACCCCTCCACCATCGTGCTTGACAGCTGGTATGAGGTGTTTGTGCTGACATGCTGCGTTTGGTTTTCATCAAACATGGCTCTGTGCATTACTCCCAAACATCTCCTCCTTGTTCCAGACGTTTATGGGTTTTTTCAGATGCAGCTTTGCAAAGCTATGTCATGCTGCCGTGTTCTCTTTAGAGTGGAGAGGCTCTTTCCTGGCAACCCTTCTAAACATGCCAAACTTGTTCAGTCTTTTTTGACTTGTAATGGTATATTTAACATGGTAACTGAGGCCTGTAGAGTCTGAGATATCGCTCTTGGATTTTTTTGCAGTCTCTCTGAGCATTGCATTGACCTTGGGGTAAATTTGCTAGGATGCCCACTCCATGGAAGACTAGCTGCTGTCTTGAATGTTTTGTGAATAATTTTTGTCACTGTATAAATATAGAGTTCAAATTGTTTGGTAATGGCCTTGTAAACAGCAATAGTTGGTTTTGCTCATGTCGGTCCTCTTTTGTGTTAAGATACAGATGAATGCTCCGGACCAGCAAACAGCGCAAATTTGTGTTTTTACAGAGGCAGACACACTTGCTGATTATTAATTATTGAAAATGCATTTAATTAGCAGGAGGTGCACTTAGTTTTTTAAAACACAGCTTTTACATTTTGGCTCAGTTTTCTGTTAAATAAATGATGACATAGTGTAAGAAGTTATGTGTTGGTGTTCGTTTGAGCTTGTATTTAAATAGTTTTAATACCTGCTAGACCAGATTTGTTTTTCAATTATTATATGTTGATGCATAAAATTTTAGAATTGAAAGAGTCATGTTTTTTTCATGACTATTTTTGTGTTATTTTTTCATATCTAGGTAGAATAGCAACAAATGTTTGAGATGTAGCACTACATAACAAATTACTCTTCATTCCAAAGGGATATTAGCAAGCTGACATAAACTTCATCCCTGAAAGTTTTTCTGGTCTGTGTGGTGCAATATCCATCCAACCATCCATCCATCCAAACATCCATCCATCCATCCATCCAAACATCCTTCCAAACATCCATCCATCCATCCAAACATCCATCCATCCATCCATCCATCCATCCATCCATCCAAACATCCATCTATTCGCTTCTGCTGGAACAGGCTCCAGGGGGGCTGGAGCGTGTCCCAGCTACCATAGGGCAAGAGGGAAACAGACAACCATACACAGTCGCATTCACACTTATAGGCAATTCAGAATGACCAGTTTAATCTAACCCCACTACCTTTGTGAGAGGAAGCCAGAATACAGAGAAAGAACCCACGCAAATACAGAGCAAACGCCACACAGAAAGGCTCCAGCCAGATGGTGTCAGAGTCAAACTCAGGACCTTCATACTGTGAAACAACAGTGCTACAACACTGCACCATCGTGTTGTGGTGCAACATAATAATGGGAAGTCTCCAGCCAATATCTTAAAACCAGGATAATCTTGAACTTATAAACAGCTAGTACAGCTGGCTGCTGAATTATAAATGAACACACTCCAGCAGCATCCACATAAAGGCCCCAGCAGAGCCTAACATTTTTATCTGATAATGTATAGATAACACTCTGAAAGACCCCTGTAATGAAAACAGTTTTTCAGGCCTCAGAGGAATTGGTCTGTTCTTTGAGCATCTACATTGATGACCAGTTTCACAGCAAACTCAGTCCACTGGGATCTCATTTACTCTGGGTTTTCATTAACTCCTGGGAATATCAATTGCATTCGCGCCTCCCAGTTTACTGCCTTATATAACTACTATCTACCGCTCACAAAATGAAAGCACACAACACACAGCAGTCTGTTTACTTGTTTAACCTGTCTGGTCACAACTGGGTGGAAACCCCTTTTTTGGTTAATGGTAGACTTTTTTCATAAAATCCACATGCATAAAAACACATGCACTCACTTAATACCTGATACCACACACACACACACACACACACACACACACACACACACACACACTACACTGTCCCCGATCTAAATCTACGATTCCACTCACCTGAAAACAACGAACCCTAAAATTTAGCTCAACATTAGTTCAGGCAGGCCATGAACTGGTCTGATCTGGTCAGATCAGCTGATCTCAGTGGTAGCCATCATTAGCTACTGGTTCAGCTGATACCTAGCTGATTCCTACATATCCAGCAGGCATATGTCATGTGGTAGTTAAGCTACTTCAATTTGCCAAGAGTTTCTGCACATCTGCAAGCTGCTTTGAAACCCACCTCTGCTCTTCCTTTCATGCAGTTTCTGGCTTAATCTGAGTCCTATCAGTTGCTATTGGTGTCTGCTCTGTCCTGTGGGGCTTCACTGCTGCTCTCGCCACCTCTGGCTTCCCATGTATACATGTGTAATGTCCCAATAAAAAGACATGCTGCTAAATATTTTGTCTTCCGATGGAAATGACTTGTATTCAGCTATAGTTTACCTGACTGAGACTTAATGGGTGGTCATGTTGACTTGCTTTTTATCCCCTTGAGGGATAGAAGACAAGACAAGTCCCTGGTGTATAAAAATATTTAGGTCCCCACAACATGAGCAATATGCAGACCATGAGGGTGTGTTTTGGTGTTCACACATGGTAGCCTTTCATACACACCCATTACACATCTATTGTTTGCCTACAGCTGCCTTTAAGCTTCACTTAAGGGTGAAGTACTTAAGTACTCGTTTGCCCATTTGTTGAGCTTCTACTTTGATGGTGGCAGTGGGAGGATAAGGCAAAAAAAGATGAGAACAAGTAAATCACGTAAAATGTAGTATTGAGATGTGAATACTGACCACTCATGTACAGAAATCTAAACAGCAGAATCAAAGATGCTCCCAAAAAGCTTATTAGATAAACTGTGTAATCGCCAGCCACAGCCCCAGTGACACAGCGTAAGCCTGATAGGGCGGAGGGCTAAGAAAATGTGGAAAAACTAAAAAGACTTTTATTCTACTGAAAGGCCAAAATTTTGCTCCAAGACTCCAAAATGTGAGCTATAGAGGACATAGCCTCCATGCCTTGTACAAAAGTTTTATGACATAATAATGGTATTCCAGCTATGTATTCTGTGATCTTGTTGAATAAAGCACTTTCTTTCCTCCTATATACGAGAGGCCAGACATGTGAATGACCTCAGGTCATGCCAAAATATTTTCAGCACAGCTACAAATTTACTTCAACTGCTGAAAACCTTCCCATAGGGTCAAACATTGGCTTTTGCTGGCCTTGTTATGTTCATACTACTTTCCTTCTCTGGGAGATGCCTGTAAAGTGCATTAGAGGCAATAGTGTCTTTAGTGTGTCAGTTACTTGTTTTTAACAGTCCATTTTCACTTGCCCTGGTATGCACCATGCACCATTCTGCGTCACCTCCATATAAAAGTCATGCTTGACTAAAATTTGACACCCAGTCTGTGTGAGATCGAAGTCATATAAGGATGCCCTCTAGACATGTTCAGAAATACTTTGCGCTCTGGCAGTTTGGCCATAAAATAAATCTGTTTGGGCAGAAATTATTATCCAACCAAAATGTCAAAAACCTATGAATATGGAAATATTTTTAATTTCAAAAGTTCATCTGGAGACAGTACTGAACATCTGTCCTGTTGCCTGAAGGACCACGATTGGGTTCCAAGTCCAATAAGGCTTGAATGTGCAAGTCTTAAACATGAAAACAAGCCTTCTGGTGTCAAACTCTGAACATGCATTATTCTGCCTGTATCCAAACATATAAGGGATGTAACTAGGATCAAAACTTTTAATTTGTGCAAAACTCTGATGCCAACATGTGTACTAATAATTGAGAGTCCTCCAAGAAATGACACAATCATCACAACCTTCCTGCAGTTATAACAGTCTCTCACGTTGTCATGGTGATAAACCTTGACCTAAACAACTCACATTTCAGCAAACTGCGCTAATGCAGACACATCCTGTCTGTGTTTCTTAGAACTGAAGCACACACAGACGCAAAACCTCCATGTTGAATTACGCACCATCTACCAGTTCACGTGAATGTACAAGCACTCTAATGCACGGACACCCACGAACACTGTGCATCCCTGAGTTGGTGCAGCAGCAGTGCCACTTTGAATCAGTCGTTGAAGACATGCAGTTCTGAAGCCCAATCCGCTTCTGGGTGAGGCAGATTCCTGCTGAGGACAGTAAACGCAGCACAGCGCAGTCTGACCAAGACGATCCCACTCAACACAGAGAACAACTGAGTCCTCCCAACCCACAGAGCTGCTCACGCTTTGCTGGCTGCTCACTGAAATGGATCACTTTGTTTGCACAGCCACACAAAAAAAGCGTAACAAGATGGGGGGTTTTGTGTGTGTGTGTGTGTGTTCATGCATTGCTGTGTCAAAGTGGACTCAAATGGCTTTGAAGCCCCTTTGTGGTGATGTTTAAGTAGGTTATATGTCGTCAGAAAAGTAGAAAAAGATGATGAAGTTCAATATCCCGCTCACTTTAATGCTCTTTTTCTAACTTCTAATTAATTCCGATGAGAGAGAGGGAAAAGGTCCGCAGTGCTTCTTAATTAGATACAGCTCTGTTTGGGGAACAGGTAAACAGCGTAGCTTTCTAAATCCGGTTACTAAATCTCACCTCTCGTAGCTCGAGAACAATCATTGCAGCATTTGTAGTTTCATTCTTCATGGAATACAGCATCACTGATGAAACATGTCAGTCACAGTGACTTCCAGTAGCAACAAGAAGTGCTGAAATGCCCAGAGATTCCTTAGCATAATATATCTGTCATTTTCCAGGCATATGTAAAGAATATTCCTTTTTTTCCACCCACCCAAAATACATTAGAATGTACTGTTTCCATCTGAAAGCTCCTGCGGGCTTGTTTTGTTTTCTTTTATGACTGAATGCATGGATAGATGACATGGCTTAAAGTCAACATATCTGAAGGCCCTCTTCTGTTGGAGCTCTGTTTTGAATTATTGTTCACTTCCTGACTGTAGACTTCCCTGCCGTTGAATGTTCTCCCAGACTAGTTCCCTGCCTCTCCCTGTGAAACCTTATACAGCTCTGACATACAGAAATGTAGCATAGTTACAGCCAGGCACTCCCAGGTCCTCTGGCTCTCACCCCAGCAGCACACAGCCGCTATCTCAGGGGGACAGCTAGTTTAACTCCAACATCTCCTGGACTTCTGCCGAACTGTCATTCATGTCAGCAGCAGAAGAACATTTTGACTATTGTTGAACGCCTAAATAAGAAGAGCTAAAACTGAACTGTAATTGCAAACTGCAGTACATGAACATAAAGCTGTCCCTACAGATGTTATTACACTAACAACTGCTCAGAGTGACTACATGCACTGTGAAAGTTGTCACTCATACTGACACCCTTACAAAAATATTCCCTCTGCTATTTAATATCTGCAGACACATTTTAAGAGGCAAATCTCTGCTAAACTAACTGTATGCAAAGACAAAGTCATCAAGTAGCTACTTAAAGTACACAACAGAGTTAATATTTCGCACTCACAGTTCCACACATGCAATGCATCCTTAAACTTTTAGAAACATGCCTAACAGAGCTGAATGTGAGAGTGGAAATCTTATTCTCCCTTCATTCAGATATTAAACTGTCATGTGTCCTGCTTCCAGTCCACTCTGCATACTGGAATTTTGTGTCCTAGCAGGAAGTCTACGCCTTAGCTACCTCATAACTGCAGACCCCTCTGAAACCCTTCGATCTAACTTAGGGTCTCACTGGATATCCACCTCCCTAGAAATGTAACTACATGTCCGGTCAGTGCAGCCCATGCACAATTGTGACTGACCTGTTTATCACTGTCGGTCCTTTCCGGCTATTTTCTCATCTCAGTTTTTTGAGAGTGTCAATAATCAACTTAATATAAGGGAAACTAATCATAGCATTGATATAAGGACTTACATATGGCATCAAATTCCTTGAGGTAGATTGCTGAAATTATCCGAATGGGTGTGAGGTATCGTACAAAGAAGTGGAAAAACTAGAGGGTTAAATATGTTTGCCACACAAAAAAATCCTGACCACAACAAAGGGCAGAGACCCAGGAGGGAAAAAAGTTACCGCATGTTATATTACTGTCGGCTCACACCAAATATAAAACACTGAGACACACGCACAAGGCAATTAACACGTAATGCACCAGCATGAGTATAAATGCCAGGAACGACAGCAGCCAGTTATGTAGGTTACATTGTAGGCTCTGCAAAGACTCCCTGCAGAAGTCTAAATCAGGCCTTAGAGCCCATACCACCTTAATAACCAGTGTGCTCTGTATTGAAGGTGTAATAGGCAGTAGTGAGATATAGAGGACATAGCCTGAGGCAGACTGTTGTATGCTACAGATGAGAAAACATACTTTTGGACAACAACCTGTCCTAACTCAGTGTCCTAACAGTGTCCAGATTTAATGTGTGAAAATGGCCTGAGTGAATGCTAAACAGCACTTTGAAATCTGACAAATAAGAAGCTGTTTGCATCAACGACATTATGCATAACTTTGTCCAGTAGTTGATTTGTCTTTGATGCTGGACGCCAAAATTTGTTACAGGTGCTTTATGCTGTAGGGTTAGCATTGTGCTAGCTTTAATTTATTATGACTGGGTCTTTAATTACAAAAGTTCAACACAGTACATAGTAAAGATTTGTCTGCAGCTCAGTGGCCTTCCATCCATTAATAAGAGCAAGCAAAGTAAATGCTTTAAGCGTCACCAGCATTTTCCAGTTGACATAGTGTTATATAATTTGAGTAATTCCACAAATTATACAGCTAACATCTTTCTCTCCCCCCCCCCCCGAAACATGTCTGAAAACTCTTGATGAGAGACAACAGGACATTCTTAGCCTAATAATCATCATCAATGGCATCCTTTGCTCCAGACAGTGAACCCATGACAACAATCTTTTTTCTCTCTCTCCGTAATCAGCACTGGGTTCAGGCACAAAGCCTGGCTCTGTGTGTTGAGCTTCAGACTGAGGATGGTTTGAGTGCCACACACTGCTCCAGGCAGGTCAGCTGAGTGGAGTCATGTTGGATGTTGGTCCATTGATGCTCGTCTTCATCTATATATATATATATATATATATATATATATATATATATATATATATATATATATATATATATATATATATGTTTTGTTTGAAAATCAGTTGGTATTTGCTGTTGGATTGCAATACACTACTCTGACTTATAATGCTTACCAGAGAGTGAACAGAATGACTTTACACTTTATTGTGAAATGTACATATTCATCAGCTTGAGACAGAAAAATGATCAACTTTGTTTCTTTTTATTTCGCATAGAACCGATGTAACCTTTCTGGATCAGTTTCCAGCACTGTGGAACAAAGCTTTGTTGTCTGTTTGATGGAGCAGGTCCATTCTGCTTGAGTTAGCAAGAGGGGAACCACCTGCACTCCAACAGAAGGGATCGTATGCTTCCTCCATTAGAGTGTAATAAGCACTCAGGCTTTGTTCCCCATTCTGAATTCATGCCAGCTTAAGAACCCTTATAACCTGAACACATGTTTTCATTTGTGACCCTGTCTTTCCAGCTAGTCAGTCTACTTCAGTGGAAAAATATTGGACCTATGTGCTTTCATAGATGGGACTCCATTGTTTCTAAACAACAAAGAGAGATTTGAAAGTCTGGATTTAAGTCCATCTTGGTGCACCCAGAGGTAAATACTATTAGTGACATAATACATGAAGAAAATATAAAGATTATTCTTTTCAGGGTGCGCTAGACCCCAATCCAGTTTCCACTGGATTCAGTGTTAAGTGTGCATGGGCTCTCCTGACATTTTTACCCATGTGTGTTGCTGTGTTTAGAGGGTCTATAGCTGAATAAAATACTGAAAAGTGCAGAGCATCAACAATGTGAACATTACCTACTGAAGGAATAACAGGATATCAGTTACAGTTTGCAAGCTGATACCAAATATAGCGTAAACATTGAAGCTTGGCATGTGAAATCAGCAATCGGTCATTGTAATCCTGGGACTCTGAGGCAAGTTTCCCACCAAATCTAAACATAGCAGTGGTGTGGAATAGTCACAACAAACGTGGTGTATATCCCAAGGCCACTGGTAGCTGCCTAGCTCTCTTTCCCCATTGTGTATCGCGGTCTTTCGTCATCGAGAGTAACCCAGCAGGGTCAAGCAAACAAAGGAGCACCTGGACACAATAGCAGCCTTGTTTGGCGCCGCGTGACAGCATGACAGGTATTTCAAGGCTGACACTGACAGCAGACTGGAAGAAAAGTCCTTTGGAGTCACTGACATTTGAATAAAATCACAGATAAGCACAAACACAGTCTATCAGTACCAGGAAACAGCCCATGTGAGAAATGTAATTAAAATTAAATCACTCACAACAGATTTCAAGGAAAACTGACTTTTTCAGTGACTCAAATTTTCTGGTCACTCTGTGGAAAAGGTGTGGCATTTTTGTTTTTTGGATTAAAGAACTTTTATCTGCATTTTAGCTACTCTAATATCCTGTTGTATAATACAGAAAGGGGGAAGAGAGTGTGGGAACATCGCCACTGGGATAAGGCTAGCTGTTCACCAAGTCTTTAATGATAAAGCTTTTTTAGAAGACATTTTCCTGAGATCCATATAACAATGAAGAAGTCCTCATCCATGAAAGTGTCATATCATCGGTTTCCAGAGGTTGACACTGGAGCAGTAACTGTATCAAGAAGTGATTCATTTTCCAAGCAACAACAAGCTTGTTGGACTGGTGGTAATGATCCAAAATAATTACAGTACTGTGCAAAAGCCACCTCTCATTTCTTTATATTTTCCTAAGGAAGTCGGACTGTCTCGTAAATTCTTAAAATGGTCTTGAGCAAAACGTCTCGAGGCTTTCTGAATGTCTTTTAAGTAGTTCTTTGGATGTTGGCTGCTTTTTTAAATTTTCAGTCCAGTCCATGTACCGGACCATTTTCAGAGGATTTTTTTAAGCCACTTAACACCGACCTATGAATCATTCAAGTATAAAAAGACATCTAACTCTAGGGATGAACTAGTGTTGAGTCTACACACAATAGACAACTTGGAAAAGAACTGATTTTAAATTGTATCTTTGTTTCGAGCAGCCTGTGGCCAAAAACATCATTTGTTCCAATTTTTTCGTTGTTTCTACAAAATCACTAATGATAGCAAAGTTTGACACAAGTCTAAATGAGCATTTCTACACCAACAAGGTGATTTCCAAACACCTATTGACTCAAAACTTGGCATATCTCAGCTTGGTGTGCTGTGTGTCCTTAAAATCTGGGGAAAGCAGACAATTGGAGATAAAAGTCATGTTCTTAAGAAACTGGAAATATCCAGCACAGACCTGACACAGGACCTGAGCGATACATCTGGCCGCTGATCCCAAATGATCCCAAACACACTACCAGTGGTGTAAAAGAATACCTGGATAAAACACACACAATGGAACGCCATCGGTCATGGACTAATCGCCCCACACCCCGGACCTCTACGTTACTAAAGCAGTGGGATCATCTTGACAGAGAACAGAACAAAAGGCAGCCAACATCCATTAAGAGCTATGGAATGTCCTTTAAGAAACCTGGAAAACTATTCCTGAAAGCTAGTTAAAGAAATGACACAAAACCTTGTCCAAAAGACTCAAGTTTGTGGTGAAGATTAAAGCTGGTCGTACCAAATACCGACTTTCAGGCCCAAAAATAGAACAGTAACTACTCTGCCTGCTGTGTTCCTGTATGTTTGAACCTATTTCAATACATCTCTGCCCCTAGTACCCATTTTTCCAGCAAAATATAAAGAAATGAGGGGTTGCTTGACTTTTGCACAGCACAGTATATTAAATAGATACTGGAGCAAATATAGAAAATAAAGAATAAAAAGTATAAAGATAAAAGTCCACATAACAATAAATATTTCCCCTTTTTTCCCATTTTGGTTGCATGTGAAGCCTTGTGAGATTTTTAGGTTTGTAATGCACATTTCATTTACATGAGCTGATACCACATAGCCCCCACGAAAATATTCCTTCATGTTGCGCTTGCAGGGAATCAGTTACTTTAAACTAATTCCACTGATTCTCTGGGCAGCCTTCTTCGGCTGGGATAATTAGAAACATGCCGCTGCACAGAGTAGACAGCAACAAAAGAGGCCGAGGAATAGCACAAGAGAAGGAGGTGGAGGAGAGCAAATGCCATCTCATGTGGCCTGGCCAAGCGGCTTTAAGTAATCACATCTGAAATCAGGAGGAAACACAAAACAGTTGCTAAAGGCAAGAGAGGGGGAGCATCGAGGGCAAGCTGGGAGGGACTCATATGGTCCTAATGTGAATTATCCATCTGTGAATACAGCACACTTCTCCACTCACAACCCCCTTAATCAGCCTTTTTCTTTCACAAATTCTTCTGTATTTTATCGGGCTTAGAAACATACCACAGGAGAACACAGGATATCAAAGCTAGTTGATAGACACATAGTTCCTCACGGTTGTGCTTCACCCATCAGCACATTCACAATTTCAAGTAGAGAGTATCAGCAGCCTGTACAGCTGGGCTCTGACCCTAAAATGTCCACTTAAGTTCCTTCTGTTTTATTCTAGACAGTGTGGTTGCTGTGCTGGGATCTGTAGCAGAGCACTAAGAAAAGCCTTGTTCTGTGCAGACGTTATGTTGTTTTGAATTATTCAGTTATGCTTTAACACGGCACACGTGATCTGACCCAGTCATATCCAGCTCATCAGCACATATCATCATCAACGCTCCCGCGCTTTTATGTTGCGCTTTTCTTCTATCTTTATTTCTTTCATTATTCCTTTTCCTTTTTGTTTTCGGGATCATTGTTGTATGAGTTTGCATGTGAATGAGAATCATACTGTAACATGCTCTGTGTTGCTGCTAAGGTTATAAAAAGAAAAAACCCTGTATAAGTGCAAACTGTCTTCCATTTAACATTTTAGGGACATGCTTAGTTTCAGAACAGAAAGGTTTGCATAGTGTTTTGAAGCTCAGTAGTTCTCCACTCATACCCTAATTATTCTATCAAATAATTATTTCCCCCAGAATACTGAACAAAAATCCTGAAAAAACATATTACATGAAAGTTATAAATTGATTTGCATGTCATTAAGTAAAATAATTGTTTGATCCCCAAGCAAAAACAATGCTTGGAAACTCGAAACTTTAACTACCTCGACAAATTTTCTACAGAATTGAGGTCTGCAGACTGGGCAGGCCACTCCACGGCCTTATTGTGCTTCTTCTTTAGCTGTTGCTTTGTTGCCTTGGTGGCATGTTTTGGGTCATTGTCATGCTGGAAGACCCATCCACGACCCATCCTCATTGTTTTTGGCTAAGAGAAGGAGGCTCTTGTCCGAGATTCAATCAGCTGAAGTCATCCTGTACCCTTAGCATAAAAACAGCCTCAAAGCATAATGCTTCCACTGCCACGCTTGACTGTGGGGACGGTGTTCTTTATGTCATACTCAGCATTTGTCTTTCTCCAAATACAGCGAGTCGAGTTGATGCCAAAGAGTCTCATTTTGGTTTCATCCGACCACAGCATTTCCTACCAAGCTTTCTCTAATTAATTTAGATGTTCACTAACAAACTTTAAAAGGGTGCTGCAAGAGCTCAGTCCATTACAGCGTAGTGTTACTAGTGGTGTTCTTGGTGACCCCAAGCCCCTCCCATGTAGTTTTGGGCGTTGATCATCCTTACTACATGACAAGACAAGATCTTACATGGAGCTCAGACTGAGGGTGACTGATGGTCATTTTATGTTTATTTCATTTCTGAATATTTGCACCAACATTCTTGCTGATGGTCTTGTAGGTTATCCAGCCTTGTGCGGGTTCACTCTATCCATTAAAATAAAACTTCCATAAAAAATAGAGACTGTTCATTTCTTTGGAAGTGGGTGAACTTAGGATTTTTTCCTCAATTGTAACAGCTCAAGCTTAAGTGGAACTGTGATTGCTAACATTAAATTAAAGCTAACACCAAAAATTCACTGTTACCAAACACAACTGCGAGTAGCATCAGTGACAGCCTTTACTGTCTGGATAATGTCAATACAATAAAACCACATGTGCACTGGTGCAGAACATATACTTTCTTTTTCAAAATGAGAAATGTCAGCGCAACAAGCAGAACTTCTTAATTTGAAGTAAATGCACCAATGCCCTGGTCTCTTTATTTAAATGTAGTCAGTCCCCCTTCATAAGGTCCTGAAAATACAGATAAAAAAAAAGAGAAAAAGATACTTAACTCTGCTCAGCTGCCAGTCCAAAAAAGGAGATGATGCTCTCTGGGTTCCCACTGACAGGACGAGCTTTGGAGGGCAGTACAGAGTGCTGACATGATGACCCATATGGCATACGTCTGAAGGCATCATCAAAGCAGGCAGTAGTAGTGTTTAGCAAGTTAACAGTAGCTGGAGGTTCTTATATTCAGGGTGTCCAAGAGTAAAACTCAATTGTAGACCTGAGCGTGCCGAGGTGTATTTGTCGTAGCGACAAAACAAACACACCTTCCAACTGAATTATCTCCTTTAGAGCGATGCATATTCGAAACCCAGATGGGCTTAAATGGAACCATTCCTGCATCCAAATACAATTATGCACACAAGAAATTTAAAGACGATGTTTTCCTGCAGATATTAAAAACACTGGTTGGAAGCCTGGGCTATTCCTATATCAAAGTGACGCTTGAGCCAAATATTCGCAGCATCCAGATCCAGCCTGTGTTTTATTTCTTGGGATGACAGCCAACTTTGAGAATGTGCTGACGTTTATTTAGGCTCCTTAATATGCTGAATGTGGACAATTTACTCATTCCTCTCCTGTCTGGCCCTTAGTAAAAAAAGACCTCAATTCAGAGTGCATTTTAGTACAGTAGAGCTCCAGCACAGCACAGCTTACAGTAACTATTCCAAGTAACTCATTAGTCTCTGTACTGACTCCCCAGCCTCTTCCCCTCCTGTCACCAGCTTTGATATGACAGCTCTCTGCAGCCCCGTTGATAATCTGTTGGCCTTTTTGTGCTGAGCCATTCATCCTTAATCTTCCAGGGCAACACTGAGCTTTGCAGCTCTGCTTTAGTTAAAAGTAGGATTGCGCTCTTTTTCTCTCACTCACTCCCTGTTGGCCTGCCTCGCTCTCCGTCTCTCTCGCTTTGCCATCAGCGCTTTGTGGCTATTATGATGAATGAGGCATTATCAGAGCACGGAGGTAAAACAGATTAAAGTGACATCTAAAGCAGAAAAATGATCCTCCTCATTTGCGGAGCCCGTTAAGTGATGAGCACAGGAAGGTCACAGGTCAGCTATGACGTGACCTGAACAAAACCCATTTGTTGTACAATGCTGGGAGCTGCTCAGTGGGTTCGACTATGATGCGGTGATGTAGACCTCAGGGAAGGTTTGCACGGTTTTCGTGAATTATGAGTGATGCAGATGTGCAAACTTGTACATCAGTATGCAATCAGCTCAGATATACACAAGCAAGTGCTGCTAGGTTTCCATCCCCCAAACCTCATTTTCTTCCTCTTGGCATGTATCACGGGTGGGGAACTCCAGGCCACAAGTGCCGGTGTCCCGCAGGTTGTAGATCTCACCCTGGGTCAGCACACCTGAATCAAATGATTAGTTCATTACCAGGCCTCTGGAGAACTTCAAGACATGTTGAGGATGTAATTTAGCCATTTAAATCAGCTGTGTTGGATCAAGGACACATCTAAAACCTGCAGGACACCGACCGTTGAGGCCTGGAGTTTCCCCACCCCTAGCATAGAGGATGGTGCACAGATGAATTCATCCCTCAAAACAGAAAACAGGTTCGGAAAAACTTTACAGACTTAGGATTTTGAGATCATGCTAACCCATTAGAGATCCTAAGGATTAAAAAGAAATGTGGAGTTCTGTTAAATATTTATATGGAGTTCATTCACATACACAAAGTGTGCAAAGATAGCAAAATCATTAAAGATTGAGATGTTGAATGTCAGAGGGAAAGCTGTTGGAAATTTTCAAATCGAAGGAAGCTTTGAGGTATGAGATGTACCAGAGAAGAGAAGCCGCTTACAGGAAGGAATGTGTTGAAAGGTCGCGTGGTGGGCCCCGTCAGATTATACACTCCACTCTGTTTCTACAGCTGTGGCGGCCATTGTTAAGTTAAAGCATTTTTCTCTCTCTTTCTCTCCTGCTTGTTAATGTTAATAGAGATATAAACAACAGCGATATGACAGCAACTTTCCTCCTTTTACTTGCTAATCTGTCACCTTTTATTGCTGGTTTTGTTTCAAAGTCCTATCCAAAGACTTACATTGTTTCTGTCTACATTATACAATCATCTGGGAGTGAAACTTCTGCTGAATTACAACAGGGGCAGCCTCTGTGTCCACGATGCATGCGTCACATTACACAACTTAAAATCAGAAGTGATGGATTGCTCGGCCGCTGTGCACACGATGAAAGCTACTAATAGTGGAGGTCTGCCACAGAGCGGTCCCAAAGTCATTTGAGCACAGCTGTCAAATTTGAAGGGTGCTTTATTACTGTTGGCCATTAAGCGCGAGCTGCCGTTACTTGTCAGCGGTATCGCTAAGCTCATCACGCAGAGTGAATGAATACGGTGGCTAATAATAGTTTACGACACGCAAACCATTCTTATCTGTGTCTTCTTCTTTAAATGCTGTCATAACAAGTGGCCACAACGGCAGAGTGCGAGCGTACGCAAGTGCTGTTTTAATGAGAGCTCTCAGTGACAAGGTAATAACTTTTATAAATAACTCCACAGAATCTGCACATAATCAGCAGGTTTGTGTTACATGTGTGAAACTGGACGTGTTGTAGACTTATAATGCACGGTTGCAAAACGACGAACGTGAGAATGGCTGTCTGACTGCGTAGGTATACCGGAACAATGACTGTGATGCCACCAATGGTTTGTGGCTTGTTCGTGTTTGCGAGCGAGTGAAAGGCAGCGAGAACGTGGCAGTCAAATATAGAGAGGCTGCAGAAGCTAAGGAAGAAGATGTTGACATATACAGAGTGATGGATGTGTGGAAAGGGAATAGGAAATTTTGGGCCCGTGGCAGTGTGTCTGCCTCTGTCGATCTGATTTGGGTGACACTGTGTGACAGGAAGCTGGCAGAGGAGCTGGCTGACCCCCACGGAGGTCACATTAGAAGTTACTGGCACATATACACATGCAGACACAAACATGCATACATAAACCCAGTCACCACCACTTAAAGTTCTTTTAACCCTTTAGCATCCTCCTTCTTACTGGACTTCAGGCAGACATGATCTCAGAGTTAACCCTGACTTCATGAATAGAACTTCCATGAACCAACCCTACTCCATTTTCCTGGAGGCCAGCGGGCCAACCAATCACCTACTGTGGCAGGTCAGGGATGTTTCCAAAGTGTTTCTTTGTACATCAGCTGCTTTTACCTCATGTTCGGTTCAGTCATTGTACCTGACCCTTTCCAGGGAAACGTTTTTTTGTTTGTTTGTTAAGCCATTTAACATTGGGCTAAAGGGTTGAACCAGTGTTTTCGTAGTGTGTTCTTAAAAAAACTGAAGAAGACGGTCAAATGGAAGACAAAAGAAGAAGTGCTATCCTCTCCTATTCTAAGTTCATCAGCACCACTAAAAGAATAACCGTGTCTCTCAGGAAAAGGACAAACTTTGTTTCTTGTACTACATAATAGCTTACCTCTGGTTAATGCATTTTTTATGGCATAGTTAGCAATGCAATGTTAGGGCTGTTTAGTTTAATGGTGCACTGTGGATGAATGAAGGCGTTCATAATTTATGACACTTGGGCCCTGTGTCATGTTTTAAGTACTTTTTCCATATTAATGTTTGTTGTTCATCACTTGCTTGCAAAGAGAATTTCCCCTGGAAACTGACCTGCACTGAACGGAACAAATATTAATCGTGCATTTCATGTATGAGCAGCTAATAATGGATGAAGATGAGGGAAAGCTACAGTTTGAGTTATATAAGTGCATTTACTATTTCCCGTCCCATCCAGGCCACTAGTTTTCTCTCTTTTTTTTTTATCTGCTGGGACTAAGAGTGCTTTACTGTTATTTTTAGGTTGGAAAAAAAAGTTAATCTGCCGCTCCCAAGGTGAGAAGCCCGGCACATGTGATTCCATTACGCAGTCTTTCTATATATGTCCATCTCCATTATTATTTTTAAGCATCTCTCAGATTCTTAGATGTGGTTGCCAACAAGTATTTGCGTTTAACAAAAACAGTAGCTAGGGATACAACTAAGTATGTAAATAGTACCGTCTCAGGCGTAAAGAGATTGCATAAGCAGAGAGGGGAGGTTTCAGGCAAACATTAAAACATGGTTTGACACCTGTCTAACCTGAAATACAAGAATTCCAGACGTATGTGTGATCACAGGGTTAACCCCTGACTCACTATGTTATGAAATAAGCATTTCAGTCAGATTCATTATCGATGGATTCAGCTCGATGGATACTGCACATTCTATAATTTTACCAGGAAGCGCGCTTTAATTTAATTTGAACCGACTGAAATAAACAAACTGACACCAGGCTCTAATTTAGGGAAAGCCAAAAACCTCTTTCTCCCTACAGCAGCACGCATGCGCTCTTTATAGCGCTGCGTTCAAATACCCTTTGTGGAGTCTGACATTCGGTACTCGAAGTTATTTTGACAGCACTTCAACTCACCGTGACCATGTTGATACTGTAAATACTAATGTTGTAAATCACGCAGAGAGGGCTTTAAAGAAAACACGTGAAGGGTCATTTTGTCAGTTTGTGCCCGATAATAAATTATTTAAGTCGCGTACGTGAGTCCACAGTGAAGCGTCAATTTAGGCGCTACGTTAGGTTACAGTTGTGATTTAAATGTGTCGAATATTTATTTCTACCATATTTTTTATAAGTTCCATCATAATTACATGTAAGTTAAATGTAAATTTCAAACTACAACCAAGCTGAAACACTGGGAAATGACCTGTGGTATCTGTGGCTTGTGAACGAGTGAAGAGTTCGCGGAGGTTATTCACGTGACCTCTTCGTGAACGCATAAAAATCCGACAGCACCTGAACGCAGCACGGACAGCAACACATCCCCAGCACCAGAGTGGGAATGATTTTCAGCTCCACGCACCAGAGCGACGTACCTGGTTAAAGGAGTTCTGGACGCAGTCGACCGTGGATAAAGTGGGCTCTGTGGATACGGACAGAGGAGGAGTGAAGTCTCTTTTAGCAGGAAGAGAGGAAGGAAAACCTTTAAAAGTGAGTTTTGAAAACAACCGAGAGGATTTAAGAAGTGGACGCGAGCCGTGAGTGGGAGCGTGGCAGATGTAGGATGACAACAGTAAAGGAGGATTAAACCGGAGGGGATGTTAAGAAAAGTGATGAGAAGAATAACCGCACAGCAAGGAGTGATTTCAGCGCAGGCAGGAATGGCTTGATTCGGGACCTGTACTGTCGAGAGGCGCTCATGTTTCTGTGGGAGAGAAAGAAAGTTTTCTGCGCGTCCCTCGGATACAAATCTACTTTTTAACGAGCAGGAGAGAGAAAGGGACTGCTGTGACTGTGTTCCCCCCCCAATCCCGGTGGCAGAGTCCGACCGGTTTGGCGTCGGCTCGTGAACTGTTCGCAATGTCCAAACCCGCGCTGAAGAAGAACCACTGGACCTCCAGGGTGAACGAGGTCTCCGTGTCCAAAGATGCCCGCGGTGAGCTCAACGTGCCGCTGCGTGGCGGCGCGGAGAACGGAGAGTTCGCCTACATTGGACCGCTGAACCACAATGCGGTGGTGTACAAAAGTGGGAAACTGGGTGAAGGGGAGCTTCTGCTCGAAGTGGAGAATCTCTCGATTTCGGGATTACCCCTGTACGACATATACACCGTGATAAAGAACTGCAAAGGACCCGTCAGGTTTAAAACTGTCAGGCAAGGTAAGACAAAAGGTGAGGCTGCAAAACTTCTGCGCTTTTATTGGTGTGCGTTTAACGGCTTTTGTGCCAAGTTTGATTTCTTGTTTTCTTTTTTTTTTTTTTTTAAACAGCTTCATCTAAATGGAAACTTTTGATTCATTGAGGTTAATCTTAAGTTGAAATAAACCCATAGAACTTTACAATGAGTACTAAAACTTGAGGAAGTTGTGACATTTAATAGCTGCGGAACCGTTTAATGTCACATTTAATTGGCAGATTTGTGAATGGCTTTTTCTTTTTTTAAGTTGAAGTAGCCGGGCCTGGTTTTCTCCCTAACAGGGAATGCCACCTGTCTGGTTCAGGGACATGGAAACCCCACAGGCTTCACACACGTTGTTTATTCAGCTTTCCTTTGTGTTTTCTGACTTTCCCGGCTGTTGAGGAAGCACAAATGGTGAAGAAAGTCCAAAATATTGCATACATTCCAACCTACTGGAGAATTACATCCAGCACTAGGAGCAGTAATGCTTAGAGGTGCTACTTTAAATTCATTTAGGCCTTCTTAAGATGTGTCTGTTTCCTATACTTTACCTGATGACTTCTCAAACAGGCTCGACAGGGAGCACTTCTTTTAACACCTAACAGGAAAGGTAACATCAGGCACCTTACAAAAATGCGAGCATCCGGCCAGTGTGGCTGCTCTAGCCTTCGGTTTATGGTCATCTTGACTCAGCGGGGCTGGGAGGTTTGACACTGAGCCGCTCTGACAGGCTCCCAGCGTGGCAACGCAAACCGCTGAAGGGATGCTCGGGAGTCAGCCCGGGACACACAGAGACTTCTTTTAGACATGGACAAAAGAGCAACAACTCTTTTCAAGGACGACCTTACATGTAGATAACCTGTGAAGGCCGCCGGCCGTGCTGGTGGGTCTGCTCTGAGGTTGCTTTGGTAAAGGTGTAGCTTTTCTCATTCATTTCAGGACAGTCCTCCGATCATCACCATGCACTGTTCTTAAGGTGTGGTGCTCTGTTGTTGCGCAACATCTTTTATCATAAAGGAAACCTAGTGCTGAATATCTGAACATCCTCTTAGAGATGGGGAGCAGAGGCCTTATTTTAACAATGCTAAAGGCCACTGCTACCTCTGGGTGCTCAGATTTATTTACAATAGCGTGCTCCGAGAGCAGATTTTCATTTTAAACAAATGCTGCTCAATCATGTTCCACCGATTAGTTCCTCCCTTCAGACTGAGGTTTGGCTAACAAGTCAAATTAACTGTGAGTGGTAATGTTTGAAGTGAGACTTTAAAGTTTTGGTCTTTAAATTTAGAAACGTGTCTTTGAAATTTTGCATCTTTATTGTGGCACAGATGATGTACTTTATTTATTTATTTAGGCAGGGATGTCAAACTGATATCATGTTGTGGACCACAGAAAGCCTGTTTTTGATCTCACACGGGCCAGACCAGTGAAAGTGCCCTCTCTGCCACTATACAGAAGTTTAACTACACATTTAAAGAAGTGCTATTTCAACAGTGTGGCCACGGGGGAGGTCTTTGTTAATATATTAAGCTGTAAAACTAAATAAAGTCAATTAAAACTCCAAAAGTTCCCTTTCCAAAGCCATCCAATGAGCTGTATTGGAGTGTTTGCTGGCCCAATTCTGGCTCCTGGACCATATTTTTGACACTCCAAATTTTAAGGTCTTGTTTTCACTTACCAGCTAAATTATACCTGTGTTCAGGTTGGAGGTGGGCGGGTAGCTTTGCCGGTGACTCCAAAACATCACAGAATTCTGTTGGCTTGACTTCACAGCAGCCATTTTAAGCTGTTGAGTGTTATTTATATCATTAACAATGTCTCTGTTCAAATACAGTTTTTATAGTTCACGCCCATGTTTTCCCTTCTGTGTCGTGTCCAAATGACTCGTTTAAGAAGGAACAATAATACAAGAACAGCGAGAGAAGAAGAAGAATTGGATCATTCTCAGTCTGTGTATTCTCACACAGTCCAAAGTGGGGTCGAAAGGTAAAATATGGCAGCTGACGTGCTGACTAACACCCCGATTTCTTTTTTTTGTGGTGAAATTCTAGGCCTGACTGTCTCGCAGTGTGATTGCTGCTTGAATCCAGTAACCAACTAGATAGAAATAAGCCATGAAATCACATGCCGATTAATGCCAACAGTGGCGCCGCTGTGAACAAGCAAAAACAAACTGAAATGGATTGTCAAACGCGCGTAAACAAAATGTTTGGGATTCCAGCAAAGAAGCAAATCTAGTCGAGCTGTAGCAGCAGAAGCCTCGCTACCATGCGTCGCCCTGCTGAGGGCGTGGAATAGAAAGGAAAAGTGAAGGAACTGATGCGATTGGTGCCCGTGTGTTTTTTCAGTAGTTTGTCTGTGGAGTGTTAGCCTTTAAGATCTTTCCTTCCTGTAAACAGGAAGTAACTGGTCAATTTTTTTTTTAAATCACTTCCTAGGGAATCACCTGCACAAGTCCAGACCCGTTCTCTCTAGTTTGTAATGATTTATTAGGATAGGAAGGAGATTGTGTTCTCACTTTGGGCTAATCAGAACATCCCCCCCCATCCCTTTTCCGTTTTCTTCATTCATCTGGGAATGTCGGGTGTCACTGCTGTACAACGTCACATGATCAGACTCCATTTCAAGTTTTTAATAATTCACGCTGTCAGGGAATTTCCCCTCCCTAATCAGCCTTAATTGAGAAAATATGCTTGGCAACAAGGGCCATCTGTAAAATCTAAGTCACCTAATTTTACCCGGAGCTTGTGCCATTTTCTCACTTTAATCAAGCGAGATGTAAGGAGAGGTACTGCGTCGTTGTCTTGGCTCGGTGATACACACTCAGACTTTCATGTTGACTGCCAGCTCTATAAAGAGGAGGGAGGGGAGGGGGGGGTAGGGTTTCCAACTGAATACTGTGTTGTCTGGACAAGGGCATTTCTAATCTGAGCTGATAAGGAGCTGCAACCAGCTCCACTGCTGAGTTTTTTTTATGTTATGTTTGTTCTGGGCATCGGTGAGAAAGCAACACACACACACACACACACACACACACACACACACACACTGCAGGAGACACACCCTTAGAACCACTGCTGAGGCCAAACCATCAGATGTCCACTTCAGTGTGTACTGAAGCTGTGGGAGAATAACTGGATTATGTAATTAGGGACTATTACAAACATGGACATGCACTCTTAACTCTTCATCCTTTCGAAACAAGCAGCTGATGACTCTGTCACAATGCAGTTTAATGCTCACACACACACACACACACACACACACACACACACACACACAGATGTACTGCAGTGACAGAGTGCTCTGTTTGAAAGCAAGCATGCACATTATAATAAAGACTTCTCCAGCTGACCAACCCTGGAACTTCTTTATGGCTAATCTTCCTAAGAAGATGACCGTCTGCTCCACATATGTAAACAAACTATGGATGATACACACATGCTTATAGGAACACACAATCACATCAGAGAGGCTTTGAGATGGGACCAGAGTAATGCCGTGCCCGCGCTGGTGTTAGTACGTAAGCTGGACGCTTTAACGATACCGTATATGATCTACAGTCGGGATTGTATTTAGGCTTAAAGTTGAGGGTGGATGAAGTGTATACTGATAATCCTAATTGTGTTATGCTAGGAAGTGTAGCCAGTGACGATCCTCAGAAGCGTTTGTAATGCAAGTGACTGTTAATGTTTGTTTTCTGGACGTGACCAATGGCACAGTGGCCCAGAGTTCACGGGTTTCCCCAGGCAGGAGTTATGCTGTGTGTGTGTGTGGGTTCCTTTTAGTCAGCACGTGACCGCACAATCACACACACAAGAAATAAGATTGGATTCTTCTTCACCAGCCATTTTGCTACCTGGCTAATCAGGAAACTCCAGTCTTACAGCTTTGCAGCAGTGTATTTCTTTCCAAGCTTCATTATATCACAGAGCTGACCATGATGGATGAGGCCTTACTAGCTATAAATGTCTGGAAGCAGAAAATATTCCATCCCCATTCGTATGGAGGTGCGAGCTGTTAACTACAACTCTCGTGCTCAAATTTACAACACTGTGTCACTGCATTAACTCCAGACTCCCCGTGTGTGTGTGTGTGTGTGTGTGTGTGTGTGTGTGTGTGTGTGTGTGTGTGTGTGTGCGCGCACGCACGCACAAGTGTTTCTGGCAGGGATCGCATATGGAAGTGTTTATTTCCTCTCTCTCAGCAGGGTGTTGAACAACCCTCTTTGCCCACACCCGTTTTCTACTTTTGTATTCTTTCCTGATGGCTTGGAGCGACTTCATTTCCTCCCTTATAGCGTGCCGTAGGGAATTTCAGCGTTAATTTCAGGGTCTTTGTATTTGCTCAAGTGTGTGTGCAGGTGAGGGCGAAAAGGAGACTATGAGAGGAGTCGTGTGTGTACAGTGTAAGCATCTTGCACACTTTGAGTTTGCTCAGCTTGATCTCTACATTTAGATGCACTGGAGGAACCCTCCCTCACCAGCTAAATAGACCATGAAATGCTGTCTCACTTAAGCAGCGCTTTTTAAAATCCCGCTAAGAGGAGCACGTATGTATGCATGTGCCATATTCTCTCTTGTTTGTATTGTAGTCTGTTGTATTGACAATGAATGGGCATTGGTCACACTTGGCATTTGCAGTTTCACAGCCTGTCAGGAAAAGAGAAAGGGCAACTAATTAATGGTAGTTCAGCAGGGTGGGAGAGGAAGTTGTCTTTGAAGACCGCCCTGATCCATCCTTCTCAAATGTACAATAGAGATGGGGGAAAAGTTTCCGAAACTTTTAAACAAAGGTGACGTCAGGAGCGTTGGGTCTTTTAAGCTTTAGTTCACTGCCTTATCACGTGTCCTCTGCACAGGAAATGGAAACTTTTAGGCAGAGTTGTGACTTTTGTAGCTATTATTTAGGAAGTAGGTGAAGAGCTCACCCAGTTCCTCCAGGATACTAGTCTAACTCCAAACCAGTTCTAACAAACCAGTCCACTTGCTCTTTTTTCAGTGGTTTCTGCTTGACAGTTTGTAACAGAGTCATTTGTCAAACCATGAAATAATGAGCTGCTCATGAGTTTCATAACACACACTGAAGGGGAAAGCCACAGGCTTAATATTGTGCTGCTTTGGTTCAGTGAAGTAACTCTTGACCTAGTCGAAGTGTGGGATGAGTTGACGAATCTGCCCAAAAGCTCTTTACCAATTCTCCCAATACCTGGTTAACATAATCCATCATCAGAGTAGGTGAACATCTTCATAAAATGCTTTCTTCGTGGAGTGCACAGGGTAGAGCCTGACCCGTGTATGACTTTTAAGAATGATACCGATATTTTGGTGATTTTAAAAATCTGATATATGAGCTGATTTTTTTATTTTTTATTTTTTTGCTTTCTGTCAGAGACATGAAGCACAAACTGTTTTTCTAACATATGTCATCATTATGTATATTTATTTATGAGTTATTAAAAATATTACAACAATGCAGTTTAAAAATAGTTTTTCAGTTTTATTGTCACAACATGTTGTTTATTTACACTTGCGATGTTGCCAATAGGGGCATTGCTGAGCGCCCACAGGTAGACAAACTATACAACATCAACACTCATAACTTGTTTGACGGGTGTTTCTCGCATCACCCTTTACCTTTTTACAAAAAAGTCACATATTGGTGGTTGTAAAGGGTGATACTAATACTCTGATTCTGCTATTATATCAATATGGTTCAAGCTGAGTGTTTAAATTTGTATTTTTTTTTTAAATTGTAGATTTTTAGTGTCTGGACTGATGGGTGAAAACGTCTGTAAATTTAAGACTGCTTGGCCTTACAGAATCTGCCTTTTTGCTAGAGCGCAACCAGCGCTAGATTTTAAAGAAAAAAAAAGATCATGTTGATAAATGGGTCCATTAAAGTTGTTTGTAACAATGAATTATCTAAGATAGTTGACTCTGCTCAGCTGTCATGCTACTCTGCATGTGCTGCATGCAGTCTGGAGTATTGCATTGTAAACTATGGCAATTTGGTTTGTGACCTGTGTGACGGCATCATGTGTCTTTCTTTTTCTGCACCGTGTTCCATTAAATAAGACGTTTTATTACAGTTGCATAAATGAAGCATATGTGTATGTATGCATGTGCTTATGTACGCACGTACACATACGTACACACGTGTTTGTGTGTGTATATACATATGTACGTAAATACTTGTGTGTGTGTGTGTGTGTGTGTATACATGTATATATATTTATTTATATTATCTAAACTTTGTACCGAGATGCCAACTTTGTCACATCAGTTCTGTTTTTTGTTGTTGTTGTTGTTGTTGTTTGTGTCAGGAATTCGATAATATGCGAACGTGTGTGTGTCTGTTTGCATCCCCATCTGTGTGTTTGTGTGCGACATTGGCTGACATGGCCAAGTATTTCTGTCAGCTCTGCTGCTGTAAAGCTCAGATGAGATGTGGTTATGCCTCCAGCTGGCGTAACTTGGAAGCGAAATGACGAGATCGGTAGTGGCTGTGAGCATTATTAATATGGCTGAGACTAGTCCTAGAAGCAAGTTGATGTGCCCACAAAAAATGCAGGGTGACTCTTGAAAAGTTGGTTTTATAACTTGTTTTAAATCAACAGAGACTGTATGATTTTACGTTGGGGCTCTGTAACTTTTCTTTCTCACATTAAACTTCTTGAGATACTTAAGGAGTTAATTATTGTCATTAAAGCGAATCATCAGCTTGTTATCATTGTAGTTGTGGTTGCACCGAGAATGTCTGTCCTTTACCTCTAAGCCTCCTGTAAAGGTCCTTTCCCTCCCCAACCTGTTTCCTCTTTTCTTTACCTTTAATTACACTATGGTTGAAGCTGTGGGGTCCGTTTACACAAATCCCATTAAAGTCAAGTCTTTGGGAAGCTTACTCACGCACATTCACATGCACAAGTAGACAAAAGAAGGGGGTATAAACAGTTTAAGGAACGGTCCAGCCCTGATTAAGGGGATTTAGACATGAGTCTGTCGGTTTGGCCACGGCTGTGAGCACGCATCCATGTTCACAGCCCTAAAGTCTTAGTGTTCCTGAACTAGGACTTACATGACACACAACATTTCTCAAAGCTGCTGCCTTTTTGGTCATCTTACCTGCCTCCATTCCCCTCCTTTGCTCTCTTTATCTTTTCCTTCTCAAGCCTTAATTTCTTCTCCCTCCCTGCTTATTGTTATGACAGACATCCCCTCCCCAAGCCTAACCCTTTTTTAAAAAACTTTCTTTTTTTTCTGTCGAAGTATCCTAATGAAAAAAGAAGTTGAAATTTTTCAGTAGTTGCAGATGGTAGCATATGGAAAAGCATTCAGGAGTGTCTCATGTGGCTAGAAGTCACTGGGATGTGAGAATGTGATGGATCGTGGCAAAAAAGACGAAGATTTAATTCAGTGGTTTATAGCTGGAGAAGGTTGTCTTAGCAGCCGACCTGGCTTTTGTCTTGAGCTAACAAAACCAACCTGAAAGCATCTAAAGCTCACTAACTCATACCTAATATCTTGAATGTAGGGCTGCTCAATTATGGCAAAAATGATAATCACAATTATTTTCACTGAAAATTGAGATCTCGATTATTTGACGATATTTATTTAACAATAACAATGTATTGAATAATGGCTTTAAAGATTGTCAAAAAATAATATAAAATAGTGTGCAAATGCTGATAACAGTGCAAATGTTTGCAATATAAAAAATAAATGAAAAATATAAATATCTATGTTTAGTGAACTTTGCAGTGTTGCTCTGTGGTGCAGCTACAACACTGTAGCAAAGTTTACACACTATGTCTACTTGATCCACGTCTGACTCCGTGAACCCATAATGTTTCCACACCACTGAAGTTTTTTTTACCTCTCTTTTCAACCAACAGCAGTCACTCTCCTCTCCAAATAACTTCTGCTTAGCTTTCCGAGCTTCTCTCGGGTCCTCTTAATCAGCGGTCCCCAACCCCCGGGCCTCGTACCGGTACCGGTCCGTGAGTCGTTTGGTACCGGGCCGCGAGAGTTGAGGCTCAGGTGTGAAATGTATAGTTTTCAGGGTTTTTATCGGTTTTCAGCGTGATTTTGTTATAGTTTTTATCGTTTACTCGGTTTTCCTGGGTCTTTTCACGTGTGTTATGAATAAATTTTATTTTTTTCGGTACCGGTACTAGTTTTATTTTGTTGTATTTATCCGCGACACCTTAAAGGCCGGTCCATGAAAATATTGTCGGGCATAAACCGGTCCGTGGCGCAAAAAAGGTTGGAGACCGCTGCTCTTAATTGTTGTGACACGTGTTCGAAATGCAGAGAGGTGCGCTCGATTTGGCACACGGAGCAGCGCGAGAGTAAAGCACGAGGGAGGGGCTAATAATCGGCTCAGTCATTTTTAATGATCGTTGAAAGCCCAGATCGTAATCGTGATTAAAATTCGATTAATTGAGCAGCCCTACTTGAATGTGAAGAATAATGCAGTGAATTTTAAATTTCTTTTAAACAAGCAACCTTTTGTCAAGAAAACTACTTAATAACACGTGCTTTCGCAACCCAAAACCATTTGTACATCCCGCTGTTTTCCTTTGAACATGCAGAGTTAAGAAGATGCAGACAGTCCCATCTGAAATTGTGTGACCGTGACAGGTGCTGAAGCAGCCTTGATTAGAAAAGCATGTGGCTCCTACAATTAGCTGGAAACTTTCAAGACGCCAAGTGGATTTGATAATTTTTATTATGGCGGGGTAGCTCTGATGTTCAGCAATAACCAGCAGCAAACTTCCTGAGCAGCTAGCAGCCAAGTGACGCCGTCCTCTAACTATCACAACTATCTGCTTTCTTCTGGTTGGATTGTGTGATTACATCGGCTGTGCTTGTGTATCCCCCTAAAGCAGTGCATTCACGGCATGACTCAGTCACTTCAGAAGCAAGTGAAACTCAGGTTTCTGGTATTTTTAATGCCCTTACGGCATTACACATGCTGGGTGATTGCATTTAATCACAATTCAAAATGTAAGTTTTACCTTTAACATTTGAACACGTATATTTTCAGTGTCTTTCTCCTCTTCCACCACTGCTCTCTTTTCTCCTTGTTCATTTCCACCTCATCCTCTTCCTCCCCACCTCAGGCTTATTCTTCTGAGTTGAAGTCCCCAACCCCCAGGCCACATTTGGTACCGGGCCGTGAGAGTTGAGGCTCACGTGTGAAATTTATGGTTTTCAGGGTTTTTATCAGTTTTTATTGTTATTTTTTTTTTATTGTTGACTCTGTTTCCCTGGGTCTTTTCCCGTGTTTTATGAATAAATCTTCTTTTTTTGGGTACAGGTACTAGTTTTATTTTGTTGTATTTATCTGCAACACCTTAAAGGCTGGTCCATTAAAAATATTGTCAGACATAAACCGGTCCATGGTGCAAAAAAGTTTGGGGGCCGCTGCTCTAACACAATAAAACATGCTTATGTATTCCCAATATTTTTGCAGTTAATTTTTCTCAGCCAATTAGACATGTAGCCCTCCCTACTCTGATCTCCAGATGGCTGACCACAAGTCAGCTAAACAGCAGCACATCATGCCAGCTAATAAGGGGCTTGAATGACCTGAAGTCAGACTCTCACTCTGATAAACAGTTCGATTACATTCTCACATCATATGAGAGTTTAAGTGTCTGAGTCCAACAATGTTACAGCCGCTGGAAAGAAAGTTTTACTAGTGTGACTAACAGCAGCTAACGCCAGCTACCAGCAGCTAAAACAGCTGCACTTCCCAGCAGAAAACTTCAGGATATTCTCAATAACTCACTTAACTTCTGTCCAATAACAGTGATACTAACTTCAGTTACTTATCAGTTTATACTGGACTCCTGTCACAAAGTTTTATAGCCTCATCCAGAGTACATGGATGTGGACACCTGGCATATTGACAATGTAGATATATTTACAGCTGAGGTAAACAGCGAAGTGAAAGCCTGCATGCAATACAGATCAATGGTGGCCAGAGATGAATGTCCTACAGCAGCCACCATAGCTAGGATTATGCCTATTTGAATATAGGGGTCCTGTGGCTCAATACGTATCAACAGAACCATCAAACACTTCAGTGAAACTATTCATGAACTGATATTTAGAAATACTACTGAATTTCTAAATATCAGTAAGTAGGCAGACTACTAATGTCTAGAACAGTTCTGAAACAATGTGTTTCTGAACCATTTAGAGATATTTTAAAGTCTCACTAAAACTTAATGAGCTCAGATGGAATTGCATGCAGCGCTGACCCAGATGAGCTCACTTTGTTTCAGTTAAAAGGCCTCAATTTGAGTAGTTAAACTGACTTTTTAATTTAATTATTTATTTTTTTGTAGTTCTGGGAATTCTTTTGTATAATTTTGACTTGTTAAATTCTCACTGTAATTTGCCCGCTACATGCAGAGGAAAACTAACAAGGTGGAAGGTCTAATAAACCTTTTTGACTCGGTGCGATCTTGAGTAAACCAGGCACAAAACTTTCATTTGTGATTATACAAATAATTTGCAGATAGCATCTGATCTGATTCTGAGTGATTGGGCACGGCCTTGAGAGCACAGTACAGCTCTGGGACAGGCTGGCTCCTTTGGTTGTCTTTGTGTCGCTGGGCACCGTAGCAGCACAAAGTTATGCTGAACATTTGTGTGTGTGATAGTGGAACATAAAGGTCAGTAATTCATATGGACCCTTAAAGGTCAGTACACAATATGGTATGAAAGCTACGTTCTAAAGTCTTTGTCCTCCACTTTCTTCAACAGGCCTGCTCAGGCAGTGAGTAAAATTGTAACAGCTTAATGATGGCATCTTAATTAGACAAGCGGAGACTAATTAGCAAAGACAGGAAAAGGATTGAGTCTTAATTAAGAGGTTACTGGTGTCCATCTACTCTCACTGCTGTCGTCATCAGTTACAGATGTTAACGTCGGAAACGTCTGTTTATTTGAGAACTCCACCACCCTCTATACACGTGCGTCAAACTTCAGAAGTTCCTTACGATCGTGACAGATGTAGGAATTAGAAGTTTAAGGCTGGTATTGTAGCACTTTATATGCAAACTTAAACACCTTTGCAATTATGATAATCCACTTATTTAAAGACAGAGTGCACATCTTTGCCATGACTTTCTCTTTTCTTTTTCTCCATAGTTCCTGTGTGCATTTGACTCAGTTAAATCTTTAGGTAGAGTTTGCACTACCTCCCAAAGCAGGTGTAATATGGATTCATCACAGCATTCTGACAGAGCTGGAGCTTACAACACGCTGTTTGATACGGAATTGGTTACTTTACACTCGTATCGTAAACTCGTAATAATGAAACATCAGGCAAACATATGCAACAGGTTGTTTTGCTTTAGTTGGCAAAAGTTATTTTGGTCAGGCTCAGTCTCCACTTTATGTTATAAGCTGGGTGAAGGGGGGGCCCAACATGCAAAACTTGCAAAACAAATACATGATTACATCCTGGTTCATAAGGTACAGAATACTGGAACTAAAGTTAAAAAAAAAAAAGTAGTATTTAAAGTATAATGGGTTCATGCAGCAAAAATAAGCCACCCCAGGAATGCCTTTAACAAATGCACGATGACAGCTAAGTTAAGTCCTTGCAACTGCAAGGTCAGTAAAAAGTGCAGAGGATTACTTGAAATGTATTTTGTATTGATTAACTTGTTTTATATTTCATTCCATCTTATATAGGCTTCACACCATCCACTACTCGTGTTACTGGCTTTGTTTCCTTTCCTACACTGCACTGAACAAATACTGACATAAGCTTTGTTTTACTGCTCAGATTTGAATATAGACTTAACTGAAACAATGTAGACTCATTGAAAACAGGCTGTAAACTTTTGTTTAGTGTTACATTTGTACATGCCCATATTGTGGGTTCTTAGAAAACTAGAAAAAAAACCAGGCAGATGTGATGGTATGCAGAGTGTCCAGTGGTGTGCACTGCATCGAGCCTTATCAGATACCCATACACATAAATGGTAACATAAACCTGTGTTATCATGCCTGTATGTTCAGTTTACATTCTTGTCGCTAAGTAATGAACCATTACTACCTTTTCTGTGGGGTGAAATTCATACACTTGCATAAACGTACATGAAAATAATTACACAACTTTTTTTTTCTGCTTAATAAATGGACATCATTAAGTTTGCATGAGCGCACACACACACAGACACAAACACCCCCTCCCACAGTTTCCCCGTGCTCTGCGGTGTGCAGGAATGCAGTGTTTACATAGCCAGGCCTGGCCCATATCAGTAACTTGGTCTCTCAGGTGTCTGCTGTGTGTCAGTAGCAGTTATTTTACAGGCCACAGTATAGTCAGTACTCCAGCCAATGCTGCTGCACCTTGACCAAATGCCACCGATCTTCTGAATTAATAGAAAGATTCCAAATTAATAGCATTTGTTGTTGCAGAAAGATTTGTGGCCCGTTTAAAAGAAGAAGGGGAATAAAAACTTTTAGCGCGTTGATAAAGTTGTGCCTTCAGCGTAAATACTTTGTACAAATGTGACGCGTATTCTTGCAGAAAACCCATAAAAATGAGTCTATGCACTGTGAGTAAGTGCCATACGGACTGCTGGGCAGAATTTCTTTCTCACCACTCCTGGAAGTGACTCTTCCTCAGCCAGCTGCATCACTGTAACAGCAATGTGCAGCATCAGCATGCTTTTTTAATATGTCTCTTTGAGATCCCCAGCCCTTCCTCCTCCCTCTGCGATGTTCCCAATGAATGCACCTTACCGTGAACTGCTGTGAAATGACAGTTCCTATACTGGTGATGTATTGCACCAATCTGTTTAACACACTGAGAATCACCATTTTCTTAAAAACTCATTGGCACAAATAGGGGGAAGATTGCTGGTGAGCACTTGAAGGCCCTTCATGTCCTCATGCTCTACTGGGCTCCAGAGCTCATAAATTAGACAAGAAATCTAATTTCCCTGTGGGGCTCTTGGGTCTGAGTGCACGCAGACACACTGTTTCTTTTCAGGGGTAGTTGATTTCTATTCTTCTTGATGTAAATGGGCTGATAAGAGGACAGTTGGAACTGGATTGTGGCCTAGTTGCGTGCTGAGTCACTGTGGACAAGTAGTACACGCTTTCTGTCACATTGAGTGGAGTCAACGTTTTGGAGTCAACTTCTCACAACTGGGGACAGTGTTACTGTGAGAGTTTATTACAAGTGTTGAACTGTGTTAGTCTCAAGTCTCTTGAGGGTCAAAGAAGGTGCCAAACACACATTTGAACAATGTTATCATAGCAAAGCCATTACCTTGCTTATCAGGGCAAGCAAGGTATTTGCCGTATATGGCATTGTCATGCTGCCTGTGAGCGTGTGAGGTGTATTTAATGCATGAGAGCCAATAAAGACAAACTGAAGAGTTCTACTGCTATTTGGAGTGAAACTCGCAGCATCGACTCGTGGATTAAATAAAACCTGTTAGAAAAAACATTCCACTTTAAAAGTAGCTGCCAGCTGCATTCAGTGTTTTTCTGCTCTTTTATATATGTTGGCCAATAAAGATAAAAGTCCCCAGAGCAGAACAAGGACTACTGTCAGCTGCTGTCCAAGAGGGTGGAGTTGGATGCTGTCTGACTGTAAGCGAAGAGAGTCCGGAGATATCAAAGACAGTCACGACGGCAAACCTGGCCAGTGAGCCAAGGAAGTTAGAAATGGGCTGGGTCTAGCCAGTTAGTTGTGACTGAACTGTCAAAATAAGAGCAAGGGAGTTGTCCACTAGCAAAGTGATAGCAGATGGCGTCATTCTTTTGGATAGGTTGAAAGTATAAAGGCAAAATGAGCTGCCAGATGCCCTTTGAGACTGGTAAAATACCACAGCGACCTGCCTAACTCATCGATAGGGCACTGTTTCACAGTACATGAAACATCCGGAAGGGGTGTGTTTATAAAAGCTGCCAACTGCCTGACATTGCTAATTACAGGGCTTTCATCTGAAACCTGACACATGCCATGAGTTTGTTTTATTTTTGTCTTTGGCTGATGATAATGAAATGATGTGACTCACAGGTTGGTTTCTATTCAGATTGTTTTCCTGGACAGATAAAAGATTCGCCACAGTACACGTCAAGACTGAGCATTCAGAACATTCTCCTTGCATAACTTTCCCTTTTTTATGTCCCAATTTTATCTCTGCATTTTTTTTTATTTTTTATTTTTTTTGAAGACCATATCCGTTTGAGAGTTCAACATAAAATGCCTCGTACCAAGGTTTATAGGCTGCAGTTTGAGCTTATTCCCCTATACCTAAATGAAAGACACAGCACCAGACCTGTCTGAAATCACCCTGAGCTCTCACATTTTCAAGACTCCGCCTGTGCTGCCGGAGCGTTGGTGTGTTTTATTAGTGTCACGCATCTGACAGCCAGTTCATTGTCCTTTTGGTAGGAATGGTTGGAATCTTTTACAGCCAGTCGGGTCTGTTTTCTCTGTTCATCATCAGCCTCTCTGACTTGCTGTTAGTTAACAGCAGAGGGACTGGCTTGTGTCAGACATTAAGTTCAGTACAAAACTATTTGGGTGATCGAGGGTGAGGCTAAATGGAAGAAAGTGGTAGGAACAGGATAAGTGAACGCTAGTCTATAAGACGGACTAGAAGTTATTCTCAGTAAGGATTCAGTTTGTAAGCAGCATCCTGAACTAGTTTTTCATCAGTGAGCAAAACTGAGAAAACAATTCCAAATTTAAACTGCCCTGAGGGGTGGTGTGTGTGGTGTGTAATATGTTGCCATTGTTCCTGTAGCTGAGCTAGTTGGACAGGTTGGAGTGAAACTGCGGCATACCTGCGCGGCACCTGTCGGCAGGTGCTCCGTCACAGAAGCCTTATAAGAGCGAGATAAAGACTAGAAAGACTGCTACGCTTCCTGGCAATGTGGCCACGCCTAGATACGTCCCTGTTTTCACCCCTGCCTCCCTCCACAGCATGTTATCATGCTGGGGAATGCAAATTCCTGCGGGCAGTCAAACCGCGCCGGGCGTGATATTTGAATTGTCGTAGTTTGAAGTGTAAGCGTCACATGTTCACTGTGGACGGCACTTAAATGAGGCCGACGTGGCTTTAGCTTTGGTTAAAATGCCACTCTCCAGCCCTCTTCGTCCCTTCCACTTTTATCCCAGCTGCTCATCTGAACTGGGTAAACATGACGTGCGAGGTGATTGGTGTCAGGTGACCTTTATGTTGCCCTGGCAACGGGGTCCTGAATTCCAAGGCTCCGGTCATCTCCGGGGGCATGGCTAATTTGCTAAATAAAATGTTTCCGGACACACACAGGGCCTTGGAAAAGCGGTAGATAAACAGTGGTGGGGAGAGCGAGAAGCTTTTAGTCTGATGATGTTGCAGGCAGATAACTTTGTTTGGCTGCCTGAATATGGACAGAGCACATTCCTGCCATATCTCTTCACAGACAGCAGGGTACAAGAGCCTGTGCACATCTGGCTGGAGTTGGGTCTTAGACACTCTGTTGTTTTGTGGACATTTGTGTTATTTTTTTTAAACAGAAGCACATTAAGGCCAGTAGAGATGGCCTACTGGGTGAAGTATTCAGGTTCTGAGCTTATGAATGGTCTGTTTTGGGTTAAGTACTCAGCGCTTTGGGGTGGGCTGACTGATATTCGCAGAGGGGAACCTGAATGTGCCAGACGTCACCAAAATTGGAATTTTCCACTGAGGTGTCAGTGCATTCTGTTTCCTAATGAAATGGCTATTCTGTCTCTTGACCAAAACAGAAAAGTTTGAAAATTATTTTACAGCATTTTGGAGACTGCTGCTCTAAGCTCTGTATATTTTACTTTTCCTTATTCGGCAGTTCTGAATGGAAATTTGTGCTTTCCTGTAGTTTTGTTCCCCAAAAGGGAGGCTGGCTTTCCTTAGTCCCAGCCTCTGTTCATCTGTGTCACGCCAAAGAGAGAAGACTAAGGGATTAACATTGGAAAACACTGTGATGGCAACTTACTTCACTCATGATTAATCTTTAGCATAGAGGTGTAATTATTACTAGAGCTGCTGGGATCATAATTAGTGAACGCATACAAACTACAGGGTGCGCTTTAAAATAGGCAGTGTTTATTTTAAAGAGTTGAAGGGAAGCAGATAACTATGGGGAAGGCATTAAAGTTTCCACCGGAAAACAGTTGCAGGGAAGCCAGTTGTATTTGAATGCAACTTTAAACAAATGATGTCATACTTTGCGCTCCATTGTAAAAGACGACAGAGGAAAATGTGTTGCTTTGTTCCCTAAGTAGCCAGACTCTTGACCACAGGGTGTGTAGTGTAGCAACCGTGCATTGGCACACATGCTTTTGTGCGGTCTAAATACAGCTCTTTAATGTTGCCTAAATCATCGAGCGCCAGGAGGCACAAACAAGGTCATAAAAGTGACTTTGCTTTGCTGTCCCAAACATAGGATCGGCTCTATATTTTCATACTGTTTTCCAAAGGCGGTTGTGTCTTGCTGGATGTGAGTCAGCAATGGATCTGTATTCAGCTACTGTTTGCTAATGAAATGTCAACCTAAGGCTTTAACGCATGCGCCTTGGCTCTATGTCACTGTTCCCAGGGGAAGTTTATTAAAAGCACATAGTCCCTCAGATGTCGAGTATTGTGGGGAAGTCACCCATTCAAACTGCAATCCTGGCTTAGCCTCCGCTCAGTTCCTGGCAGACACGCACCCAGACAAACATACACATCCCATCTGTCTGACACTTGGATGAATTGGAGCAGACACGGAATGAGAGACAAGAGTTTTGTTTTGTTTTTTTAAGCGTGCGTGTTTGTGTGTACCTGCTCATCTGGTCCATTTCTGATGCGTTTCTGCCCTGCTAAGTGCCAGCTGTACAGGGAGGTTTTTCAGCCTACCTGATGTTCAGCAGCTCAGCTAGGCTAACCACAGAGCCCATCACTCTATTTATAGTAGGATGAGTGACAGGCAGAGGACAACGTAGGTCTCGATGAAGAGTCGGAGGAGAGTTTGTTCATGCTCATCAGTGTCAGCGCAGCGTCTTGTAGAACAGAAGTTGTTATCTTAGAATTAAAGAGTCTCTCAGTCTTGTATTGTGAATAATTCAGAATCCAATTAGAGAGACTTCGCTTGAGCTTTTCCTTCATTAACGTCAGCCCTCCTGACACGACTGGCTAGTATCGGGTGATCTGTTCTCCTGGAAAATTTCTCCAGCTGTTTCAGTTGCAAGCTGGCAACATCTGTCACTTTCAATATGATCTTTACATTACCTGTAACTCTGTGCCAGTTTTCATGCTTGGCTGCAGTCACACAGACCAGCCCAGCTCCACCGATGCCTCCGCAATGCCTCAGCCCCAAACTCATCTTCGCAGCTCCTCATTTTGTGCTTTAATAAAAAGCAAATCCCAGTTTTGTTTAGTTTGTTAACACTTTAAAAATAAAAATTACCAGCTGAGGTCAGGGAGTTCTGAGGCCTGAGGCGTGGGAACCGTGAGGATGACGAAGGATCGCCTCATTCTTCTCTCATTAGCATTTTAGTTCACACCCATTTTAACTTAATTTTGCTCTCTTGCTCAGTCTCTCCTGGAATCTGTCTGTTTCCTCGACTGATTGAACAGAATCCACACGGGTCATAAAGTCCGGGCGTGCGTAGTTTCCTTCGTCTGCCACGGTCAGCTTGAACAAACCTTACAGAGAAGACAGCTCTGAGGTGGCCTGGAGCCCCCTTTCCTTCCCTCCTCTCCCCCGAGACTCATTCCAGTGTTAAAACCAAATCAGCCTTCTCCTCTGTTGTTCTTAACCCCTCCTCCTTTCATCTCCATCCCTGTCTATCTTTGTGTTCAGTCACATGCTCCTGTCTCCCTCTAAACATACATTGCCATGAATACAATTACATGACATGAGGATATATCCAGTGTAGTGCTACTACTTCCATCCTTCAGATCTTTCTGTCTTAAATGCTTTTTCATTTTGTCTTTGTGTACTTTGGGTACTCACACTCGTCACTCTCTCCTGGTCCACCTCCTAGCCCCTCTTCTGTTGTCCCTGGGCTCCTGGCTTTCGTTGTGTTCCCACACCAAACAGATCCTTTGTTGACACTGTGGTGGAGCTCTCATGTTTTCTGACACACAGCAGGTGAACCTTGAATGAGAGCAAGGCCAAAACAAGACACTGGACGCATGGCTTGGATGGATGGTGGCTGTGGTGATGTTGCGTAAGAATCCCAGCCAGTTGACATTGTGGAATTTGCATTGTCTAGATTTGATCATTTGTTTTGGACTGTGAGAAAAGTTTTATGGGACTTAAGTCCTAACCACTGAAAACCATCAATACAAGTATCACCAAGTAAAAAAATAAAGCAAAAGCAGCAGAACAACATTGTTCAAATGTATTTTTTATTTGACAGGAATTATAGCGAGGTGGATTGGGTGGTTACGCTCCATGTTTGTCATACAGCGCTTACTGAATCGTTAAGCTGTCAGGATCCTCCAACCGAAGGCAGCAGATATTACCTCTATATTTCATGGCCAAAGGAACGGTTGTGTGCTGTCGATCCCCCGTCTAATCAGCCCAAAGTGGACTGTGTTAATATACAGCAGCTACAAATCATTCTAAAGTCCTGTTTTGGCTTCAGGTGTGTTGTTGTACGACAGGGACTGACGGTTTGAATTCTCTTTGAGAGATTATATATGCGTGTTTGCCATTAATATGATATGTAATTGCTTACATAAATTTAATTTAAATCTGCTGGTACCTACAGTGTGGGCTATGGATGGATGTCTCTTTTTCAAGGGGAGGAGAGATTACTCCTCTCTCGGCTGGCCTGGGAACGCCTCGGTGTTCCCCCGGATAAGTTGGAGGAGGTGGCTGGGGAGAGGGAGGTCTGGGATTCTCCGCTTAGGCTGCTGCCCCCATGACCCGGGCCTGGATAAGCAGAAGACAATTGATGGATGGATGGAAAGTTAAAAGCAGCTGCACAGAAACTTCAATACGACTTCAATCCATTTAAACTCGTGTGTTTTTCGTAATCCAGCTGTCAGAAGTACCTCTGCCGGCTGTGTTTTTAAGACTTAAAATGCTTTCTAATGCTCAGGAAGAAAACAGTGGAATGATATTAAAAAACGTCAGCCTGGTGTTTCGTTTAAGATTTCATCTAAGACTGTGATAGAAAGCAGGAAAATGGTTTTGCAGGTGCACTGTGCCCCTCATCTTTCACCAGATGGTGTCCAATCTCTGTCAGAGCAGTTACTAAACTGTCCTTTCCGATGGATGTTAGACAAAATAAACCTAATGAAATCTGTTCCTTATGTAAAACTGGATTGGCTTCATTTAAATATAGGACTCTGTGGTGTTATTTGGAAAATGAAAATAATGACTTGAGACTTGGGAAGATGCTTGCTTATGGCTTCAAGTGGGTACTAAAACACCCACTGATTTTTGAACACTCAGTTTGGGTATTGTTTATTTTTTATATTGAATAACAAGCATCATATTAGTTCATATTCACTCCAAATGTTCATGCATACTGGGAAAGTTCAACAACCGTCTTACAGCATTGTTTAATATAATATTTCCCCCCACTGATCCACCTGGTCAATAGATCATCTGTATTAGAAGAAAAAGTAGTGGAGTAAATGCTACGCTCACTTCAGACACCCGTGCAGGTATTGCCGTCCACTTGCAGCAGAGTTTAGCAGATGACTACCAGAACTCTTTCATTTTTAGCTCTTTCTTAATTTATCTGTGCTGGTACTGTGGTGGAGGTGGGCAACTAAAAGTATTCTTCACATTTAAACTATTCACACAAGCGGTTTTATGATTGATGATTTTATTGGCATTTTAATGTCAAAATAGAGACTGTTGTAGACTTTTTCTTTTTTCTTTTTTTTTAACCCAAACGAGGCTCTTAGATTACCCACAAACAACAAAACTTCAGAGATTCTGTGTGTCATGCTAGTAATAGTCTGGGTAGCCACTGACTGTTACCTGAAAACCTCTTGGGCCTGCTTAAATGCGACTGGTCATTAGTAGCTGGACTATGGAGAGAAACCAAAAAGTCTCAGAGGAGTCGGCTGTAGGCCTGTTATAACATGTGTTTCACTCTGTAATTGCAGTATATTTATTCATTTATTTAACGTAAATCTTGCTTTGACACGAATGCTCTTTCTTCCAACACTGAGCTCACACCTGAATGCAACACGCTCATCCACCTTTTCTGCCTGAAGTATATTAGAAGAAAGCAAACCTCGGTGAAGCAATGTCAGTGTCACAGACTAGCTGATGAAATGGATCATGAGACTTTCTAGGGATTTTGGGTGTAATCTCTATTTGTGTGTGTGTGTGTGTGTGTGTGTGTGAGAAAGATGGATTTGATTCATGCTCTCGTGTCAGATGCGAATGCTCGTCTGTATTAATGACTCCCTCCCATTGCTCAAAGAGGAGGAGTGTAAACATACTCAAACTAACTCCCCTGGTCATCCTTCACTCCCTCTGTTCCTCCATCTATCTGTCCTTCATTTCTACTTTCTGTCAGAGTCCTATAGCGGGCTTGCAGTTACATTCACTTGTATTCTTCTTCTTCTCCTTCTGTGGTAATAGAATCAATTTTCATGCAGGGGTGGTCTCGTTTCACTTTTATGTTCAAAGTCGATACAATAAGGCCTTCTTTGGCAGTACTGCATAAGATTATTGCCTTCAAACCATTGCCTTTCAACACCTTTCTGGTGACTGTAATAAGAATTGATGTTCAGATTTAAAGCTTTTTTTCCAATATAAATTGTCCAGCGAAATTGACTGTTTTCGGGGTTTTTTTTGTTTGTTTGTTTTAAACAAATTAAACATAATTGCAGTCTGGAGACCTCAAAACTGCTGTGATGCCAGTCATTGCAAAGGAATAAACTTGGTCTGTACAGCACACAGGTAGACAAACACACTGCTGCTGCTTCTTATTTCAGTTTTCAGTTCTGCCTCTGCAAACACAGAGCACAGCAGAGTGAGCGCGGTGACTGGCACAGCACTTCCATAAAGCTGCACAGCCCCATAGGCAGCATGCTAATGTAAACGCTGCGCCCTGCCGCCCCTGGTTTAATCACAACCATATGCCTTGCATTCCTGTCCCCGGTACCTGAACCCTCAGCCCGCCTACAGTCTGCCAGTAATGTGACAGCCAATCTGCTAGCAAGCTTCTTGAATTACTTGGCTGAAACACCTGAAATTGACAGACTGCCTGTAAAATATCATATTTCAGTATACTTTCGAGTTCATATCACACCTGAGGAGGCAGGAGTGTGGCGTATGAACGAACCAACTTGTGCTCGGGAGTGTCGGAATCAGCTTGGAAACGGGGTTTTCAGAGGATTGTGGGAGCCCCGTGTGAGAAATGCTGACTGAACAGACAAAAGACTTCCCCAAATCATGTTGACCTTGTTCCATAGTTGGAAACTGACATGTCTGCGTGCCTCTCTTAGAGAGTGTACTTTGGCACAGTGGTGTTCTTCGGTACTGTGTTTATCACATAGTTTAGTGTGTTTGTGTACTTGTTAATGATCCAAATGTTGAAACTGGTACTAGTGCTGCATCCAGATGACCATGGAGTTAGAGCACATACTGCAAGAGTCCAAATACTGTCAAAATATGACTGTTTTGTTTTTCGCTGGTTTGATCTAACCGTTGCTGTGGTTCACCACATTCCTGTCTTCGTGGCTTGTGTCTACTGAAGGCATTTAAGAAAAACACCTGTTGGTGGTGCTAGCTGAAAAGTCTGGGGATCGAGGTAATCAGTGTCAGGTTTCAATGATAATTCATCCAAAAGTGGTGGACTGTCTGCTTGAATAGCTAATCCTAGTCATGGACAAACTGTGTCTGATGAAGAGCCGTGCACTTCATCCTTTGATTTGGAACATGTGCAGAAAGACTGTTAGTGAATAACGATTAGTCAAAAAAAAGAAAGTATTCAGTGTAATGTTTGTTTGGATACTTGGTTAGACCTACCTCACTTTCCTGGAGCTCCTCCACTTCTCCTGAAGCATTGCTGAGAAATAGTCAGGGTGCGTTCTCATTAGAGTACTTAGAGGACTCCAGATGTTAGGCCCTTGTGTTCCTCTTCAGTGTTACCCAAAGATAGTGGAAATAGCATTGTGTGCTGCTCTGTGTGGGACTGACTGGCTGATGAATCACTGCTCCACGAGGTTCAGTTAGAAAGAGAGGTTATCTGAGGACTCGGTGCACCCCACTACTGTGGCAGGCAGGCAGATGGTGACTTGGTGTGTGTCTCATTTGACACTACCTGTGTCTCGTGCATAATCACTCTCTCTGCTCTTCCCTTCCACCTTCTGTCTTTGTCTCTCTCCTGGTTGGTCTCCTCCCCTTCGGTCACTTTTGCTCAATAACTCATCCACGTCTGAAGTTTCACACTTTTATTCTTCTCTCTCCATGCTTTCTCTTCTGAGGCTGTGATGGATTGCTTTTACCAGGCTAATAGCTTTGCATTAATCATGCCTGCAGTCTGTTTTGACAAACAAGATTTTCTTAAGTCTACCAATCAACTATTTATTTTCCTCTGGACATCCATCTGCATTATAGAACTATATAGAACTATAGAATTATAGAACTCCCCCCCCCCCCCCCCCCCCCCCCCCCCCACCCAAAAGAAGAAAAAAAAAAAAAAAAAAAGTAAAAGGATGGCCCGGACATATTTTAGTGTTTGATCTGTTTAGTTGATGACTTTGTCTTGGGTAGGGCTTTGTATTGGTGAACTCTCGGGAATGCAACAAGAAACAGTTTTATAAGCTTGGATGTAAAATGAGCAATCAGGGGTAGTTTGGCAGAGTGAAACGGAGCAGATGAAAAGGGCTCTCAATGCGACGCATGTGGTCGGACCTGCTCAGTTGGATTGTGGGTGGTCTGATGTCATCCTCTACACATGCGGCCAGTTTCTGTCTTCCCATTCGCGCCGCCTCGCTTCGGTTTCAGCATACATACGTGTGTTTTAATTCCCTCTGCTTACTCTTTGATCTTCCACATCTACTGTCAGGGCACTTGCAGAACATTTTCAAAGCCCCTTGTCTCCTCCACGCCTCTGGACTCTGGAAAAAAAAAAATAGCTGTACAAACAACAGATGTGTGCTCTGATCCCAGGCCGCCACATCCATTTTTGAAAGAATGGTATGTTCCCAGCCTTTGACATAAGTTAACAAAGTATGTTGAGAAAAGGGCGGAAAAATGGTTTTTGTGTTCAAACTGTGACACATCAGCCCACCTTCGTGTGTTGGTGGGCTGATGGCTCCTGAGATTCGGAATGGCTTCTCCAATTTTTTTTTTTAGTACTTTGGCGATGATACAGTCATGGCCGTGCTTTGCCCTTCCCACCGAGACAATGTGACAGCTGAGCGTGCATGCTTATGTGTGCATGTTTGTACACACTCGCAGCAAGTGTCCCATACAGGTTTAATCAGACTAGACTTGCTGAGGAGACAGAAAAGTGCCCGATCTCTTCCTGAATTCCCGCACTGCACATAACTATCTGCACCGGACAAGTTGAGGTGAAGGTAAGATCGGGCCTCTGGCTCTTTTTTTTTCCCCCCCCAGAGAGAAACCTCACAAGCTGTTTAGCAGTTATTAGGTTCATTTATTTATTTATTTTTCCTAAAAAAGAGGAATAAAATACCTTAACAAAACTAACTTGCTGCTTATGGGACATTCTCAATATTGTAAGCACTGTTATACTAAGCTGCTTTTACTTTGTGTTTATTGCGCTCTTCAAGGCGAAGTGGCAACATTTCAGAAATGAAGGCCTTGTGGTGTTATATTCTTTACGAGGGCCTTATTGCTTGACATAATGCTGAAGTAGACGTAATTGTTGACGAGGTCTATAAATGTGCTGCGAGGCAGAGAAACTTCACCTGCTTATATTTATGATGAGAACGGTGGTTAGGAAATGTGGATGCCCAGGTACGGGGAAGGTGCAAGTTAGCCTGCGCTGAAGTTTCTGTCCCGCGTATTTTTCTGTTATCGAAAGTTTGCAGCCGTTTGCCACGTTTAGTTTTCAAGTATCAGTGTCACTTTCAGTTTGAAAGTTGCTTCAGAGAAATGGAGATATGCATTCAGGAAGTTTGTAACTTTGCCAAATCTAACTGACGTTTTTTTTGTTAACTAGCTTTTGAGTTAATAAAATAAATGGATAAATCAAAGGATGTAGATCATTGCTGAAAGGACCTCTGTCTGAGAACGGTGGCTTTTTGTTGTGCTTGCAAACTCAACCCGCATTCCCAATAAAAACAGTTGGTTTATGTTGCGATGAGGATCCTGTTGTTTGCCCTTCCCTTGGTGATTTTATTGTTTAAGAGCGTGAAGAGAGACTGTACTTAATAAAAGGTTCTCTCACTTCCAAAAATACATTTATTGCTGGCTGTCATTATTATGTTGGGGAACATGAGACCAGACATAGCAGTAGTCCTACAGCTTCGTCTGTATTTCGTCCCAATTATTTATTTTTAGTTGCACGCGACCACTTTATGCTTGTTTCTACGATTTAGTTGCTGTTAACAATCTAATTCAGACGGACTCCGTCACCTGCTTTCATCTGCTTGCTGGTGTTGGATCTTGATATTCATCAGCAGCTTTCCTCGGAGAGGATCTCACCCCTCCATCCCATCTCCTTTTCTGCCACATATCAAATGAATATAAATGACGCTCCAATCACAGAGGCTATCCAAATGATTTTCCCCAGTAGTACATGCCGCAGCATGCAGCCATATGGTGCCTCAGCATTTCTGAGTTAGCCGGACCGGTTGAGGAGAAGAAATGGAAAAATGAAAGGGAATCACCAGATGTGTCGGTGTAACGTCTCTGTCAATGCCAATACTCTCCTTGAGGGATCTCAATGAAGAAGACCATTAACACTCCCCCCCCCCCCCCCAATCACAGCATATTGTGCTCATCTTTCCTTTTCTGGGCTTCCATGCATTCTTTTTGATGACTGTGTCTTTGCAGTGTGTGACTTATTATTCCAGCTGTGACTAAAGCTGCAGACTTGGCAGTGGCTCACTGCATTCAGTCAAGCTGAGGTCAGGAGTAGGTTACCACTACCATCTATAAAGCTCAGAGCTGCTGTGTGTGTGTGTGTGTGTGTGTGTGTGTGTGTGTGTTCATCTGTAAGTTGATACTGTAATTGATCCCAAGGCAGACGTCTCACTCCACTTTGCTTTATGATGACATGATTACTTTGGAGCCTCATGAGGTCGGTGATGTAATGTGGTCAATATGAAGCTTGATTTTTGTCTCAGGAGAAAAGGGTTGACTTAGCATTAACTTGATACTAATGCTTCACGCTGGCGCTCTTGGCTCACTTAATTGAAAATTAATGGGTGTGTTTGTGCACACTGTTGATCACAGATCACAAATGGACCGTGCACCCCTAGAGATCCATCAGTTGATTGTGAGCTGACCTGAATCGGACCGTTTTTAGGTGGTCAGCAACGCCCGTTAGTAGGAACATGCAATATAAATATCTAAAGCAAAACAAAGGGGTACTGTTGGCGAGGGGACTGATACATGTCTTCCTGTAAATACAATATAGTGGCTATAGTGCAGGGGTAGGCAACTCCAGGCCTCGAGTGCCGGTGTCCTGCAGGTCTTAGATGTGTCCAACACAGCTGATTCAAATAGCTAAATGACCTCCTCAACATGTCTTGAAGTTCTCCAGAGGCTGGCAATGAACTAATCATTTGATTCAGGTGTGTTGACCCAGGGTGAGATCTAAAACCTGCAGGACACCGGCACTCGAGGCCTGGAGTTTAGATTCAGTTGGTTCATAAATCCTTTTTTTTTGGCATATCAGTAATTTTAAAGTGACTAATCTGCTCAGAGCAGTCAGCAGTGTTCTGGAGGTGTAGTTCAAGATTTTTATGTGGACATGTAAAACATGTTAGATGAAGTGGTGTATACTGCAAATTAGTTCTTAAGTCGTGTCTCAAGCTCTGTCTAGTAGTTAAGATGTGGTAAAAGGTAGGGGTGGGGGAAAAATCCATACTGTGTAGTATCGTGATATTGTGTTTGCTAATAATGTATCGATACAGGGACAGCAGAAATCAATATTTTGTTACAAAAAAGATTTTGTGGACTGGAACATGCTCTGACTTCAGAGCATGTTGATCCTTTTTCTGAGCAAGAATCCTGACATTCCTTCACTGTCCAAATGTGTTTAACTTTCTTTTGGCAGCAATAAACATGACAGTTTACTTATTTTAATTTAAGACATGTTTTATTTTAATTAAGTTTAAAACTTTTTTATTTAATGTAAAATTATATTTTGTTTTAATTTACTTTCAAATTCTTCAGTTGCTGAATGGGCTGCATAGTTTTCATAAATTTCATAGTTCAGAATAGCTATAATTGTACCAGATGGTTGCATTCAGTTAAGTTGGACTATACTGTAATACAAACCGTTCAGTTTGTCAACAATAAAACTGACTGAAATGAGAGAAAGACTGAGTGTGAGACTTTGTTATTAGATAAAATGAATATTGATAAAGTTTACCTTTATGTACAGAATCTGAATATCGCAAAATATTTTAAAAAATTGCAATAATATCGTATCGTGGGATGTATGGTGATTCCCACCTCTAGTAAAAGGTCTGATAACCTGTTGATGACTTGGGAAAAAGAGCTTATGCTATGAAGCGTTTGATATGAGCGTTAATATAAAATTTGTGACGATCAGTAAGAGCTCGATTATGTCAGACTTTTAAAAAATGAGAAATTGGAATCGACCAAGAAGAGTGCAACTGGTACACCTGTAATTGACTTCTTTACCTGTGTGTCACGGTCATCGGTGTCCCCACGAGTTCTGATTGCTGTGTCAGTTGAGCTGTTGGGGTTGTATATAAAACTCGCACACTCTCACATTCTTCTGTTGTCCCTTCCTTTATGCACGTCTGCATTCATTCATCATCGGGTTCATGCTCATCCATAGATTTATGTAATTAAATGCAGGATCAAGATGGACTAAAGTTCTTACGCAGCCTTTTGTTATCTCCAGTCGTGCAATTCTGCAAAGGATTTTTGCCTTTTTTGAATGCAATGTACTTCAGTGGAATAGTGTGGTGCCCTAAGGTAGTTGTGACATTTCACGTGTTTAAATGATGTGAAACATTTGAAACACATTGTACTTTCAATGCAAGCCCGTAACACTGGTTATCGCTGAGGAAAGGAACCTAGCTTCTCAAAAGTTTTGTTTTTTTAGTAATATTTTTTGCATAGTATGGCACAAAATTATATTTTAATCAAACTGTCAGTTCTTATTCTTGATATTTTTACTGGAGCTAAATCGGAACAGCTGCAGAATGAAAACTCTCCTGGCCCCAAAATGTAATTAGAAGAGTGAACAGCAGAAATGTCATGCTATTGATCAGAGAGAATTGGGGCAACAAAGCCATGCCCAGTCCCCACTGAAAGACCAATTAAAGAGCCTCATTTGGAAAGCGGTGGCTGATTTTCTGAATGGGCAGAGACGGTCCAGCTTCACTCATCTTGCCCAGAGCAGAGTGGTTTACACTCGGGGTTTAAAGTTCTCTGGAACATTTTGACTCTTCTGCAACATTTCTTTTGTTCTCTGTTACCATTGATGCGTACTCTGACAGCAACACCTGCTGTTGAAGTATAGGCTTGTTGAATATTCTTTATCTCTGACAAATGTGCTGGAAGCAGGATACATTTAACAGACTAATGTATTCTCCTTACTGCTATTTTGAGCATTTTTCTTTGTTTTAACCTCGTTCAGCTTACTCACTGTCCCTTTTTCTGCTCATAGTCTGGTGATTCATCTGACTGTAGCCATCAGTGCCTCCCATTACTGTGTTTAGATTTCTCAGAGATTGCTAGACAGGAAAGTAACTCCTCACATCTATAAAGGGGTAGTTAGTGTAACAGTTTATTTGGAGTATCTTATCTGTTCACATAGTTTGGCCAACACAAGCATTCTTAGCATCTGCTTCAGGGTTTGCAGGAATGTTGCAATTGCTTATTGAAATGAGAAATTTGATATACTACTGATATATTATTATTTTTTTATTATACAGACAGAAGAAAATAACATTGTAGACGCAACATTTAAGGCATCCTGTACAGAGCAATTCTAGCTAGTGAGCTGGGTAGTGTATATCAGACACGTCAAGTCCTCTCCATGGCATAGAAGGACTGTCTGTCTTAAAGTGAGTGTAAATCCCTTCAGAGAGACTCATTTGTGAGGATGTTTGACCTAAAGATGGGAGAACACTGACGAAGGACATTGCTCATAATAGCCTTCGACTTTAGAGCTCTCTAGTGGATCTCCAAACATCACCTTATCATGATTAGGGCTGCCATGATTAGTTGACTAGTCACAATTACGTCGACTATCAAAATTGTTGGCGACTGATTTAATAGTCGGCGTTGTTTGAAGCTTTGTAAGATCGCAAAAGACGCAGGAATAAGTAGTAGGATTTAAGAGTGTAATAACGGACTGAAACAGAAGATGGCAGCACTGCATGTACAAGGATGCCAGCTGCCGTTAAACCCCGAAGAAGAAGAAGAAGCTGTGTCCCAGAATTCATAGCGCGTTTCCAACAATGGCGCCAGCTAGTTAGTTTTAATATTGCTCTTATTATTCTCTCTGGGTCACAAAATAAACGTTTAAAATGTTTTCGGGCGAGAATGTAGCTGTGTAAACTTCAAATATCTGCTCAGTTTATCAAGACACCACATATTTTCAAAAGCACTCTGACGTTTTCGGAGACGTCTGTTACCCACTAGCTCGATAGCTAGCCGGGGGCAAGGCTCACTAGAGCCCGTGAGAACACCGGACTCCCGGCAAATCATTTTCAAACCCACCGCCGTCTTTCGCTACTCAGGTTAAACATGTAGTATAAGTCACTTAGATAACTTCAAAATGTTATTGTTTGGCTTTTTTTTTTTTTTAGTATTTTATTTGTTCCTGAGTAAATCGGTTTGGCTGAGATTAAAGTTATAATTTTTGCACAGCTGAATAAACATCAAGCAGACAACTGATTATCAGAAGTGTGAGATGCTCGAGAATATACTCCGGTGTCCTGTTATACTTTAAATAGCAAGGAGTTTAGTAAACTTCACCGAAACAATCTGCAAATTTATTAAAATTTAATAAACTATCATCTTGTCTTTATTTTTAGTTAGCACATACCTTAAACACTTAAAGCTGTAAGCTAATGATAGTTATATAAGAGCAGATGCATGCTGGTGCAATGATCTATACGTTTTACGTCCAATGGATGCATGATCTGATTAGTCGACTAATTGCAAAGATAATCGGTGACTAGTCGACTATCAAAATAATCGTTTGTGGCAGCCTTAGTCATGATGTTGTGCTCCTTGTCAAAATCACCGTCTGTTGTCACCTTACTGCTCAAATAGATGAACTCTGGTACATCTTTTACTGGTTTGCTGATATATAAATTCTTAAAGACTGAATCCCAAATTTGATAAAGTAGAAGCAAAAAGCAATGATTTCCCATTTTAACCTCATATGCAGGGTGTCTGGCGTAACCATTTTTCTTATGTTATCAGTATATGCTCGCAAAGCTTAAATCCCATAGTAGTGCACACCGACACAAAGGCCTATGTAAGGGCCCTTTTTCCAGCAGCCCCTTGGCAGACCATCTGCACAAGCAATATACGAGATGTATTGGATGCTTTATAATGTTCCACACTGCATTACTTAGGCTGTTTTCCTTATCTGGCTTTAATGGTTCTGCTTTGTGTTTGATCAGTTTGCATATATACTATTGGAGAAGAATGAGTCGGGTTTCCTATTTTTCCGACACAAATATATCTGCACGTTTTTTTTTTTTAAAGTGAACAAGTAATAAGGGGATGATGATAACAAGCAAGTTTTGTGTTGGCATGCAGAGTGCACTCAGCTCACAGAAACATAAACAAAAGTACTTTATCAGTATGTTATCATGTTGATATTAGACACATTGGACCTTCTTTTATTAGTTTTTATGTGAGAGTGTGTCATTAGAGTGAAAAGTATTCAGGCAGCCCCAGAGTTTGCACTATTCATCTTCACTTTCCAACCTTTAAGTTCACACATCTGAGAAACCGCAGTTTAGCCTCCTGGCGCGGCGGACAGGAATCAAAGCTAACTTTATTTACTGGCCAGCTTTCCAACTTTGACAGCAGCATTCTTTTTTGTCCTCCCAGCGATTTCCCTGCCTCAGCCTTCAATCGGTTTCTGTTTATGGCTGCAGAGTGTTCCAGGCGCCCTGAGCCTGTTGTTTATGGTAACACCGGCACCTAGAAGCTGGCAATTACAGCTCATGTTTTATAACTTGCTTTTTGTCTCAGTAACACTACATGGCCATCTCAATAGGGTAGAGTAGTCGACATGTAAATGCATAAAAGGTGACAGCTTCAATTTGTATAGTTTACAATAAATGCAAAGGTTAAAAGTGAGTGATCCAAGACAAAAATGCGTCTCTGGTAAAGTTTCTTAGATGCACTTTGTGCTCGGTCCTTTCTGTGCCAGACGGTACTCGCTAATAAGCAAGAGTCATGGCAGAGCTACTCTGCATGTGCAGACACAATGCTGCACGAAGGCTCCAGGCTGACTTTGAAGCTAATTCAATAGCGTGTTCTCCTCTGCTCTGCTGCATAATGAGATTGGAACACAGACATTTGGTCCTTTTGATTAAAGTGTCCAATCAAATGGAGGTTATCTGGAGACGGATTCCTCCAGCTCTGACTGTAATGGAGAGCGTTATCTCTGCCGTTATTGTTTCCTTAACTGCAAACGGTGCCAGCGTTGGCTTCGATAGACCTCTTTGAGCCTCTCAAATAATGGAGTGTGAGTGCACCGAAAGCATACTAATTAAATCGGAACTTCTAGTCTCTCCACATGTTTTTTTTCCCCCCCCCCCAAGTTCGATAATAAAATAACTTTACAGTGAATCCAAAAGCAACTGTGTTGTGGAGGGGTGTCTTTTTTGTGTGTGTGATTTAACCAGTTTGGTAGACGTAGAGGTGGTCATGAAACATCTTATACCATGTGCCTCAAATGATTGGTCCATCAAAGCTGCTACTTCCTCCAAACCTGCAAAGAAGTTAAGTTTCACGGCATGTCAGTCCTTCAGGCACGAGGAACTTGAGAAGGTGAAATGTGTACACATTGGTTCAGCCTGGCAATAATCACAGCCCTGATGACCAATAGAAGGTTTTCATTCATTTATCAAAGCATTAACTAGACTCTACAGGCCAATGCATAATAGATGCTTTTCCCAGTTTTACAGTAGAGTCAGATTACTTCTTGGTGTGACTCTCAGAGGTGAGAATTGTTCTTTCAACATCATGTTTTCATGCTTCAGATGCTGCGTAGCTTTTTGGGAAAGACGTATCAGCTAATTCGTGGACAGTAATATTCTTTATTCTTTCACTTTTAAGAAGCAGGCTCCCACCCACATCTACTCTCTCTTTGTCCTGATCTCACATTTGATTGGCTCAGTTTGGGTGCTTTTTTATTTTATTTTATTTAGTTTTCCCCCTAGCTCCTTGTTGTATCCCTCATCTTTCTCCCTACCACATGCCACCCTGACCTCTTTCCACCTCTGGCTCACCACTCTTTCCTTATACTTCTCAGTTAGCCATTGATTTTTCTTTTTTACTTCACAGCTGTTGGCTTCAGTCTGATTTCTGTTTTCTAATGACCTTTTTACCTCTGCGAGGTCCCTGCAGCTACATTGTTAGCATAGATCTGCTAGCCAAGTATGAGGCTGATGGCCTAATGTGGTCGCCGCTGAGTGATCACTGGCAAACGTGTGTGTGGTGCCTTTTGTTTTCTTTGGACCGGAGCATTGATCTAGATCACAGGACTTTAAGTTTTGTTTTCCCAACTGTAATGAAAGGGTCAGAGACATGCTTACTAACTACAGATTAGTAGATGAGTATTATGATGATGAAGACACTGTAATAACCAATAAAAATGATAAAAAATCACACCTCCTCAAAAGAAAAGTGAAAGTCTTAGTGAAATTTCAAAAGTAATGACGGCCACTAAAGTTTAGAGAAACTTTCTTTACTCTGAGTTTTTCAAATATTCAAATGACATTTAAATAGTTCTAATAGCTGCTGTTTGTTGATGTAATAGGGTTAGTAATTAGACAAAGGAGAAAAACAGTGGGTACAATAAGAGACATGGCGTCACATAGTTCTGTTGGTTTGCATTATGTCCTTGTCCAGTACACACCCGAAGTATGACCACATACTCTAACTTACTGTTGCATATGTAATATGATTTTTCTTTTAGCCAATATTTTATTGAAAGCGTCTGTGTGTGCTCGGATTTAATTGTGTGACATCATGCGTTTGCCACGTCTTTATTTTAAGGATATTACCTGTAGCTTCAGAGGAGGAGGGTTGCTATAGATGCATGCAAATATTGTTTAAAGGTTGCAAATCCCACCCTGCCATATGACACTTATGAGAAATGGCATATTGTGCTATTTCTATAACTCTAGCATTTGGATAATTTTACAAAGGATTATTGTGTCAAACCATTGGGTAACAAAACAGCCACTTAGCACTGTAGGTGACATCTCTGTGAGGCGCTCCTTTGTGTGCGTGTGTGTTCTGAATAAAGATTCCAGGCGTTCACTTGTCTTGTTATGCAAAACCTCACCTAGAAACCCCAAGATTTGGAAATGACATTTAGAAGCGGCTCTCAAACTGGCTCGCATTTTACATTGGAAAGGACTGGAGGTGATATTTTTATTCAGAGAGAGTCTGAAAGTAATGTCGGCTTATTAGCAGGGTTTCAGACCACTGAGCCAGTGAAATACCACAGGAGGAGTCTATTTGAAGTAAGTAATGCATTAAAAGGATTATATATGATTTTAGAACTTTAGAAAACAGATAAGAGAAACTGTTTTATCTTTCGTCAAATGTGGTAATTAATCGAAATCCAGTTTTCAGTTGCATTTCGCCACAGACTTTTACATTGGCACCACTGCTGTGTCACTGGGTAACAAATTAGAGGACTGTGGGTTTTTTGTTTTTGTTTTTTTTTCTTACGGGACTTGTTGGTTGGCCTAGATTTTGGGATGTTGTGGAGAGAAGGAATTTGTGACTGTTATGCTTTAGTGAAACTGTGCTGCAGTTGACTGGATTCTAATAAACTATTACCAGAATTGGTTTTCTTTTAAAACTATTACTGTGGAGAATGAGACTACATGACCATTTGTTGGTTTTTGCTGTGGTAACGTGGTTCCTATCTCAGTAGTGCTTTTCCTTTCTTCTTGACCTCCGACCAGTAATTTCACTGGTTTCTCTTCTGTGAGTTGACCGATTTGACCTGCCAGGCTGGTCATTTTAAAGGTCTGTTCTGATATTTTGATGTTCTGTTTCCTTTCGTTGCTGTTAAACATCATGAAGTTATGTGGGGGAACTCTTGGTGTTTTGCCAAGCCTTCCTGTACATGTTTGGTTTGCGATCTTTTAGTTTCTGCCCACGCACCACTCTGCCAGTCCTTTCCAAAAACATATTTCTACATCTTTATCTTCAGCTTATTTCCAGCTTGGCATCTTTCTCTGAAACCTGGCAGTTCAAGAGGTGGGGAGATTGCATGGAGGCCACTGTGATGGGGCGCCACCGATAAATCACTCGCTAAAAATTCTCCGCAGTCCCACAAACCATGCTGTGTCTGTCATCACTTGTTTATTAATTTATTAATCAGTCATTGCGTTACTGAGCTGCTGTTGCAGGCTATCAAAAACTTCTACCCTAAGTACCTGCCAGACTAAGAACTCATTAAGAAGGCACAAGGCTAAATGATCAAGTGGCCAAATGAGCTTTTAATGATACGCTTTTATGTTGAACTGCTTTATGAAGAATTCCTTAAAGGGTTTATGGATGAGCAGTTTTCTCAGGTTTGTGGTGCCAACTTTAGTTTTGCACTGACCGATCAGGTTGAAGTTCTTGAAAACCCTCCTAATGTTGTGTGCGATATTCTGTCGTGATACATCTTCAACTTGTTAAAACTATCAAGGAAATGGATCCAAGAAAGATTAAACCTTGAAGGGGGTTTGGTTTTTATATGGTTTTTCACCAATTTGTTGACTTGTTGGAATGCGCTGTATTAATCCTAAATTGAACCACTAAGTGTTTAAGAATGTGCAGACAGATGCTTCCACCGTGTTGCTGAAGTTGCTAATGCAGTTTCCAGGAAAGACACGGGGTCATCAAACCATTGGTAGCTGACGTGTGTGTTAGGAGGTAGAGGGTTGTTTGAAGAGCTGTTTCTAGTTCAGCAGCCTTGCATACAGACTCTGCTGCAGGCAGAGTGCGAACATTGGAGGGAGGGGGTATTACGACAGTTGAGAATGGGTTGGGGGGGCACATTTGCCTAATTGTTGTAATGTGGTTTAACGGTGACTGATTCTCACTCACTCCATCTCTTGCCTCACAGTGCTTCTCTCCCCACTCATTGGAATGCATACTTTACCACGCACGCATGGATAAATGAGCGACCACAACTAATCCACACACTCACTCACACACACACGCACAAACACACACACTTAAACACCTCTTTTGCCTCCTGAGCGAGTTGAACCCAAATTGTTATGTTTATCCATGTTTGTTTTTCCAACATTTATGTGATCAGATGTGATTTTTCCACTCAAGTTTTTTTTATTTTTGCCATCTTACGTCATGAAAGGCTGCTGCTGACTTGCTTAGTTAGCTGTAATGGGGGACTGCATGCTGTGAAGTTACATCTTTTGCGTGTCTCGTGATCCTGCATTCCTCAGTAAATTAAAATTGATAGGGAGGTTCACTCTTTTAGGTTCACCGGGCAGGTAGGGTGAGAGGGGGAGGGGCATCTGCAAATGCAGTTTTGAAATTGTTTTCAAAATCTGTGATTGATAGATTTTTAATGAACACATTTTTTCACTTGTACAATTCTTGACCAATATTGATGGACATGCTGTATGCTTAATTGCCAATGGCGATATAATTTTTGAAAATTCTGTTCTTTTTCTTTAAAATAATTGATGGGGCAGAAAAGACAATTTTTCATATTTAGTTTAACAGAATCAAATACTTGTTATGAAGCACTGCCATATCTTGCCGACCATCCACACAAGTGACTCACACCTAACAGAAAATTGGAGGGTTTGTCAAGAATATATTCCCTGACTGGTTGGCGAGTGGTTGCTGGTTGTTGTTTGGCTAAAATGTTGCTGCACCAAAACTGCTTGATTGCTTTGGTTGCAGGCAGATTTCCACAGTCACCCACAGTTTGCATGCAAGACATCGAATGGCCTGCAAACACTTGCTAACTAATCACAGAGCTGTAGCGAAACGTGGAAAACTGCAACGCAAACCGAAAAGTAAAAGTTGTGCATTGCCACTGAAATCAACAGGTTTCTGTCTCCATTTGCAGTTTCTGTCACGCTCTTCACAGTTTAACTAGTAGTTAGTGAGTACATGCAGACAAGTTATAAATAAATGAATAAATACGCTATTCAGCTATTGCACTTGAACCTTTGAAGACAACTAATTACAAAAATCTCACCAGCAGAAAACAGTTCCTTGATCAGTTGCGTATATGACTCTCTAATATTTTCATGTTGATGCATTTATGTCCTAGACCCGCTACTTTTACAATAACAGCATTATTGTTTTGCCTGGAATAAGTCTTGGTTCATCAGTAGAGAACTCCATCACTGTGTGCTCTGTTTCACCTCCCGTCCCTCACCCAACCATCTCATCCACACCCCTTCCCCAAAAAGTTCTCCAGTGGATTCGGGGGTTAGCCACACCTCACTGCATTCATCCTTTTCAGTGAGCTGTCGCTGATTGAAGCTCATTTGCATATAAATGGACAACTAATTCTTCCCTCCTTAATAGTTCTTGGTTGAAAGATTTTGACACAAAAGAAAACAGCTTTTGCAAAGTTTTCAGGCACGTATTCATGTTTGACCTCAAATTAAAGTCCCACTCCCACCGCACCCCAAAGAAATAAACTAAAGAAGTGCACTAGGGAGATGTTTATTTTGTGTCTATGGCTGTATCTGCTAAAGTGGTTCATAAGACTCCATTAGCAAGGCCATGGTAGGCTGCCATGCTTGCTCTGTTTTTTGGGTTGTTCCAGTTGTTTGGGGACAAGTGGCTTGCTCTCCTCACCCTCTTCCTCAGCTCTTCTCTTTCCTCCCCTGCTCTCTGACTCACATCCTCTGTGCGTTCCTTCTCTTCTTTCGTCCTCTTGTTCCTCACCCAACATTCGCTGCGTCCTTTTCTTTGTGTCACCAAAACCATTTCGCTTCTCGGAAACAAAGTTGCAAGTCCTTTTTCTGGTAGCAGTAGCTCTGTATTTTACCATGCAGTGACTTAATTTAAGACATTGTAGTATTTTTAGTTCAATGGCTTCTGTGAAGCATGGCAGAGGAGTGAAAACATCCGCTCCTCTGAGCTGGAAAGTAGCCAGCTTGTAAAGCCTGCGTAACATTGTGGTGTTCAGATGACCCGAGTGAAGTTTTGCCCTAATAGTAGCTAAACATTTAGGAAACTTCTCCTGAAGAGGAACAATTTGTTTCCTCTTACTTCCCAAATTTCTGGGTACATATTAGTGACCTGACCTCGCACTTTGCACACATTTCCACTTCACAGACACTCAGAAACCTATGAATCGTGGGTGCAACCTGATGTTCCTGGGAGGTTAACGTGTTATTACAGTCAGAGCAAAGGAGGAGAGAATCGGAAAACCAGAAGTATTGCTCACTCTGCCATATGTTATTGGTGCTGGGCTTTTCTCTTTCTGTTTCTTCCCAGTGCTTACAAAGAGAAATCAAGTGTGAGAGCGAGGTAAAGAAGAGGGGTTTGGTCCTTGTTGTCCCATAGTTAATATTTGGAAGCTGCTATGTACAAGCAAGCCTGTGGTGACCCGAGTTCATATTCACTCAAATACGACTCTTTGAGGCTTCTTTCATGTTGTCTTTCATTTATATAAACTGATTAATACTCAGTGTCATTTTGACAACATTTTAAACCACTAATTGACTGTCTCAGAGGAGGCGGAGGAAGGGGGGGGGGGATCCTTCTGACGGACAGCGTGTGGCAAGTGATATGATACCTGACCTCTTTGTGTTTCTGGTTGTCTCTCCTTTTTCCTTCGTCTGTTTCTCTCTGTCTCCCCGTCTGCTTGATGAATCCTCTAGATTGGCTTGTCAGCGCCGGCGCCCTCCTCCTCTCTCCCTCCGTCTGTTCCTCTTTCCTGGTTTTCAATCTCTCATCGGCTGTGTTGTGTCTTTTGTCACAATACCCCAACACTTATTGGGGCTTACCTGCCCACAGTTGCCAGAAGATTTTGTTTTTCTTTGGCGGAAGATTGCTTTCCCCTCCAAAACGATGATTAACGATCCACCTTTTTTTGAGTAGGCAGAGCTGGTGAGCGTGCCCCAGTTTGGAAGAATATTAATTGCTCGAACAAGGCTTAAATCGTAAACACTCATAACGTGCTCTCATCAACGAGGCACTTACCTCTCCCTATCTGATTTTTCTTCCTCCCTCTCTGTTTGGTCTTTTTTTATTTAATTAGTGTTTTTAGTGGATTTGATATGTGAGTGCAATGACATCTATTCTCTACTTTTTGGGAGGCAGATTCATTTTGATTTTTAAGACCTGTCTATGTCTAGTGGTTTCGCTTCAGTCGGCTACTGTTTAAACATCACTGTGTCATTGCTGTAGGTGTGCCACTGTGTTTTCTTCACGCCGGTGAATCTTTGTGCCTTTCTTTAGCTTTTATGAGCCGAGCGTTGCTGAGTTATAACTCTCCATTTGCCCAGCCAGACTCCAAGGTAAACACAGCTATAAGCCTCAGCAGCCTTGGCTCTGTGTAATGTTAGCTTTGGGTACGGCTCCCGCACATTGCTCAAGTTAATGCTAACTCTTCTGACTGCATCCGGGACTTAGCATGAGCGCTAACATCAACACCATAAGCCCTCACCACCTAATTAAAACAAATTCAATTTCCAGCACGACCTACATTTTCATCTGCCGTTCCTCCGGCTCGCCAGGGCCCGCGGTGATGACATGCTGTGATGGCGTTCGCTGCAGGGATCCGTTAAGTGTTTGTCTTGGCTCACCTAGGCTAGAATTTCTTAGGCTGTGAAGATTTGTAATGGGATTTTGTTCACTTACCTCCCTCAAAATTCTGCTTTTCTGAAATGAAACTGATATTCTTTGCTGTGTTGAACCACAGCATAATGGGAACTCGGGTATGGCCCACGTGACACCTCAGTTTATGTGTAAACATGACTTTCCTCAGCAGTTTTGCTGATTGTGGCCTTTTCAATGAATTTTACTAGAGCTTCTGAACACGCAAGCAGACAGTTGGTAAATTGCAAGTGAGAACAATTGTAGGACAGGTACTACAAGTTTGTCTATATGTGCAACTGCTCATGACTGGATATTTGCTTTTGCACTATTCTGGGTAAACTTCAGAGACTGTAGCTGTGAAAATCCCAGCAGAAATCAATCAATCAAATCAGAAAATACTTTTTTTCCCCCCTAGAAAACCTTATTGAACATATGTACAGAAAATGGCAGATATTTGTCAATCAAAAGTACACAGCAAACAATAAAACTGGTTGGACAAATATAACGATCTGAGAGTTTAAACATAAAAAAATCCAAATTCATCTTGTATAAATCAGTAAAGTGAAAATGTGCAGAGAAAAACAATCATAGTAAATCAAAGTTATTATGTAAGTTAATTACGTTTTTTTCCCACGGTAGATCCCGCTGATGCTGATGTTACAGAACATACAACCATCTACATCAACTTGTAATAGAATCATTATCAAACATTTCTTTTAAAATTTTAAGATGCACTTTTCTTTCTGTCTTGCTGCTAACCTTTTATTTATATTTTTTTCCAATTCTGGTTCTGAATTTTCAGGAATATGGTGCTTTTTAGCCTGATTTAAGGAAAAATATATTTCAGTGGCGTAATTCTAATAAATTTGTTGGCGATTTTTCTGCCGCAGAATTAAATGTTTTCACAACTTTAGTGAGAACAACCACAAAAGCAGCTTTGAATACTTTGAAGATGGATTTTTGTCAGCAAACTAGAATCGCAGCTGCTCACGATGCCGCGCATAACTGATGACGTGATGTGTTGAGACAGAATCTTTGAAGAAGCTTCTGTAAGTTCGGTTCGGCATGAACTCTAACCTGACTTTTTTTCTCTCTTTTTCATTTTTCTGGTTTTCTTGTTGATTCTCGAAAATGACCATGACTCCTCTTCAATCACGCGATCAGGTAAGAGAAATTGTTTTTGACTTGCACATCTGGCACACCTGCACATGTAAGATGGGTGAAAATAAACTGTGACGAATGCAGTTTTTCAGCAGAACACGCTTCCTTTAATCCACATGTTGTGACAGGAAGAACAATGTAGAAATTACTTCACTCCATGAATTGTATCCAGAAGAATGAAAGGAAGTTGTGAACATGAGCAGATTTTTCCGTACTTTATCTTTCAGTGGGGGGATTATGATAATATTTAGACTGTATCTGCCTGTATCCAGTGACAAGGCCTGCAACCATGCTCACTTTGTCACCGTTACTGATATTTAGTACAGTTTCTATGCCATTCTTCTGATCTTCATGAAATCCAGGATCTCTATGAGAATTGAGCTTTCAAGGTTGGCCACCGAACTGCAGAAAAATCCAACATTGGGCAGCAGCATGATAAAGCTCTCAATGGGGAGTTGTCTAAAGGGGAAGAGGCGAATTATACAGCAGTTTTCACTGATTTATCTCATGAATATAGCATTTGCCTACACATTTATAGCACCTTGAACGCATCTCTCAATTTCAGTGCAGTTTGAGAGATCCCAAGAAGCCAGTTTTCGGCATCTGGGACAGCTAAAAAAAATCTGTCAAGAATTTCAATTGAAGACACTTTAATGATCATTATTGTACATTCATGAATAAATTAAACTCTATCTTTTTTAAATTAAAAGTCATTAAGGGTCATTTGTTGTATAACAAAGTAAACTGGGAGAAATATCGTTCTTAGTATATTTACGGGGATCTTACTGAATGCCAGGTGACCAGGTGGCAGCCTGATGCTGGTTCTCACTTTGAATCTCACTGGTTTCAGAGTTAAAAAGCGAGTTCTTATTCAGAGTCAATTATTAGTCAACTTGTGCTGTGTGTCGGGTAAAGCCTGAGCAGCAGTTAACAGTGTGACAGACACACACAGCCTGTAATGTAGTTGTTCTCGTCCAATCGGTGACTTCAGCGACACGAGAACCTCGGGAGCTTCGGCATGTAAAGTTTGTGGGGCGTTCCCGGTCAACCTATCGCATCCTCCCCTGAGTAACGGGGGCACATCTGTGACACACTCCCTTTCCTGGCATCCTTCCAGGCTTTCTCCTCCCTGGCTTTTTGCTTTCCTCTTCCTCTGTTTTTGCTTGTCCTTCACTTTTTTTTTTTTTTTTGCTTTTGCCTTTTTTCTCTCCTCTCCCTCCAATTTTACTTTTACTGCCTTCCAACAGCAACTCCATCCTGTTTGGCACCCTTTGAGATATTGTTCTCTTTAAATATTTCACTTGCTCTGCCTTGCTGATAACTTTTGATTTACCAAGTGCTCTCCCAGCCTGAACCAGTTTGACTGTCTTTAGAGATTAACAGTATATAACTGTTCACAGCTTCATGTGCAAGATGGAAGTAGTCACTTTAAAACTTTAAAGCTCAAATACAAGATTCCAGTCTCCATCTACCTCAAACTGGGCTGTCTCATGAGAATCCCCAGAGCTTCACTGGTTCACGGACCCTAATTTTGAAAAGGCTGCTAGCACAGCTCCTCATCCATAGAGAGCCAAAGAGGAAAATTAAAATTTAAGCTGTTGCTAATGAAACATGCAGCTGAGACCTTCAATTTTGGTCCCTTGCTTTGCTTGTCATTCACCAAATATCTGGAAATGCTCCGTGGATGGACTTGAGGTAGAAAATGTCTACTTTAGGCACCACTTAACATCACTGAATGACCAATTCTGTCGCATATGAACTGATTCAAACCTGGAGGCTTTAGATGATATCATACTGACACCTGACCTGCAATATCTCACACTGATGCAAAAATGTAACATAGTATCTGTGTGTAGGAGCGATGTTTAGCATCGATCCAGTGTTTATCCTGCCGAGCCGTCGCAGTGAAAGATGAGCTGTTAACGTTTAGCTGCACGCGTTAGGATGCTTTTGCACGGCTCAAACACGTGATGGTGCACGATGTAAAGAGTTGATGGTGATGACTGGCTCTCAGCCCGCTGATTCTCTGTCTGCCAATAACGTAGACCTGCCGTGCTCCACTCTGTTTCATCCTCAAGTTTGACTAATGTTCTCCCACGGCTGAGTGGCTCACTGCTTTGCAGGACTCTCGACTTATCGGGCTGCATTAAGACCGAGTGTGCCTTATTTGAAAGTATTTTAGCTCCAGCATTTTTGTTGCAGAAATTTAAAGGGCACCGTTTCATAATAGATTGCCTTTTGTTTAAAAAGTAATCCATTAATGACAACATAAACATCATCCATCATCCATGCGACTCTGCTCGCTCATCTGCTCTGGGCCTCTTTGTTACGTTTCTACCAAAAGTGAACACAAAATTATTTTAGTTAAATCATCTCAAGGAATATGATAGTTATTAAGCAGTTTGCACTGATAATAACTGAATATGGGTTAAATGTATTATAATAAGCAGAACCATAACCACTTATGTTAAACCACTGGCCAGCAACACAAGGAAAAGTCAGCTTAATGGGTTAAATTGGCTGTCCTTAAGTTTATTTTAGGAGGAAATTCAACTTCAAGTGAGGTAGCTGTAAAGGTCTTTATATACATGAAGAATTATTCCTTATACTACAGCAAACTGAGACACAGCAATCACACAACGATTCTAATCATACATAAAGTATATGCAGCGGATGATTGAGGCCTGTGCAACTAGAACTTAAAAGGAACCCCGGCTTTTAAGACATGTTTGCTCTAAAATATGTACTGTGCTTTCAATAATATATATGTGGTATTAAAATACTCCAAATGTTTTCCTTTTAAGCACATTTTATATAAAACCGGTTTACCAGTAGGCCGCCATTGTTATTTACTTCTCAATGCACTCTGGGTAGTGACGTCATACGGTTGCACCGTATTTAAAGAGCTCAATTTTATGGCAGCAACTATCCATGGTATCATATAACCACATGATAAGAACATTAATATAATTCTAATTTTTATTATACAGGGAAATTACGATATCGTTGTTTTTACAGATTCTCCATGCAACACAGTGCACCAAAACTTTGAATCCGTATGTCTTAATCCAGATGTTCTTTGGGCAGCCCTTGTTAGCCTCCATGGCCGGTATAGTACTGGTCTACCAAGTCGTAACCAGGTCACTAATAGGCAAGTTAATTAATATCGTTGCTACACTATAAAAAAAACAAAACAGGTTAGCTGAACAAAAGCACCTATACTGCTGAAAACCAATACATGTCATCATCCCAGAATGCATTGTGTGCGAAAAAACATGGCCGCTCCGACGGCTCCAAAATAAAACAACAAAGATTTAATGACTAACAAAAAAATTGTAGATATTTTCAAGTATGTTTTTATGTAGTGGAGATCATTTGTAACATATTGTAACTTGCCATGATAGTCGGGGTTCCTTTTAAAGAAACTTTCAGAGTAAATACTTTCAAGGAGTTTCTTTTCTCTCTCGTCTTTGTTGATCACAAAGATTCATCACATGGTCACGTCTTGGCTCTAAAATTGATAATCATGCCGGAGCATGGTGTTTGCCTGGGTTTGGGAGATTTAAATCTGCTTGTGATAAGTGGTACCATGATGCCCCACCTTCAGGCTCTTTTCAGTTGGATAAGGCATACCGTCTCAGTTTGGTGGTCTCCTTCCACAGGGTAATTTACATCTCAGAGGGTGAGAAAGTGTTGGCCTTGAATGCATGTCTTTGTGTTTACTTTTTGGCCTCTTCCAGTAATTTCCTTGAAAGAAAAACGTGGTGGTGGTAGAAATGCAGCAGTTTTTAAATTACGGTTATGAAATGGTCTGTCCATGATAAGCACACTTTAAAGGAAGATCTGAGCTTTCACATTTGACAGCCAGTCGAGCAGTTCAGCTTTTCCTGTTGACAGGAAGCAGTGGAGAAGAAGCTGCGACATGGGCAGAGCACAGTGTTGGGCGGCGGTGGTGTTGGGGGGGATGTGTCCTGTTCGTCAGTGCTTCATCACCGTGGTTTGGAATTGGACCTTTGCAGTGGATTAAGGCGGTGAACTGGTGTCCTCAAACCTGGGCTCTCTCCAGCCTGAGCCTCTGGTGTAATACTGTGGTGCTAAGTGCTACACATGTCTCTGTGCGTGCATGTGTGCAGTCGGATTCTGCACATTCTCCTCCTGCTCTGGGTGTGTTAGAACAACTCGAGTTACATACGCAGATAGACGCAGTTTCACTTTAAGTGTCTCCTTACACACACACATAGACAAAGTGCAGCACATGGTTCATTGGGCTTCATCTTGGTCGTTGTGTTCTAGAGCTGGGAAATAACCGTAGCTAAGCGTACGGGCAGCAGATGAACACACGCATGATGCACTCGTACGGCCTCATGCAAGGACACATGCGTTCACGAGGCAGGAGTGTGATGTGGAGTAATTGATGCATGAGAGCTTGCTGCCTGTGCAGGCACTCGGGCTTAAGAGTTTGGTTTTTTTGTGTGTGTGTGTTTGGTGCTGAATGCATGAGAGCGCCTCGCATTTTACCTAATGAATCTTGGTGTACTGCTGTTTGCTGTGACAGTTTGCTTCTGAGTGTTTAGTAAATGTCTTGTTAATACCCAATGCACTGCTCATGCTCGTGTGTGTGTGTCATCCTGTCTGGCCTGGAGTCAGCTGTTAAGGGATGCAGGGCTGGATGAGCCATGCCTGATGCTGACCCAGAAACGACTGTAGACGTAACCGGCAGTGACTGCTGCCCTATTAGCCCACAACTCTGAAATTTCATAATGTGTGTGTGTGTGTGTGTGTGTAAGTAGGTATTTTCTAATACTTTTTCTTTTTTAACTATGGTATTCAGATAACATTTGTCAGCGTTTCCACAACAGAATAACACACAGCGTTACAAAGGTGGACAAAGTGATGATCGGCATGATGCACATCGGATAAGTTTGTGTTTCTCGCGTTCACACTGTATGTCTCTAAGTGTGCGCGCGTGTGCGTTCTCATCCTGTTTCTAAAATTAGATCGGCCAGCAGATGTAGTTTGTTTCAGTGTTCATCCGCATGAGCAAGGCTGCGTTGCCTCTGTTCACACAACATCTTGAGCGCGTTTTGAGTCAGCAGTGCGACGGGAAAGTGGGTCAGTCATGCCCTCTTCAGGCATGAGACATGGATGGACAGATGGATGGAAAAAGAAGAGAAGGATTGGATGTAGATGTTGATGGCTCAAAGGATGTGGCAGAGGGAAGGAAATTTGTATTTTAATGATGGAAGGCAGGTCAAGTAAGGAATTGCATAAGAGGGGAAAGAGATGAGAGAGAACCGGAAGAGTTGGTCTGCTCTTCAAGATATGTAATAGAAAGACGTTTATATCCATAAATCTACGATGCACAGCACAGAAAGGGCACACGTGACATTGAACTGACATTTTGCATGACAAGAACCTTCTTGTTTATACTGACTTTGTCTACTTTTGGGAATGTGCCTGCCAACAATGAATACCAGCTTGTTTGCATTTATAGCATCTTATCTCCAATTTGATTTAAATCCCGAAAAGTTTTTGGGTTTTGAAACCTGTAACCTGTAAAAACACTTAACTAGATGCACAAGTTTTACCTGTTTCACAAAGAGTTAAAAGTGAATGTCCACGATGGAGATTTTTTAAATGCAGGATGTTTTATTAAATCAATTTAGCAGAAGCAAACAAAAGGGTGCATCAAACAATAATAGCTGGGATAGAGTCCAAAGGGTGGTCAGGCTTAATTATATAAAAACAAATTCTCATTCACTTAAAACGCTCTGTGGGATTCCTCTTCCTCTGAACTCGGCATGTTGTCAGATCAGCTCAGGAGACTCCTTTGGGGAATCTGTTTAGGTGTCTGTTGTAATTACAGTTGTTATTCGTGGCCACACCTCTAACCGAAGGCATCAGCAAACACAGCCAACAATCAGTATAAGCAAACAGGCTGTACAGCCACAGCACACACAGTCTCTCATACTTAATGATCCTGAGTGACATGTGCCCCCTGGTGGCAGACTTAATGAGCTCGCCCTGGGCTCCGAGGTGAGGCCGACTGTGGCAGACATTGTTTAATCATAGAGAATAACTGAGTCTTCCCCATGTGGCCAATTAGAAGCCAGGAAATCTGCAATGAACACAAGGAATCCCAACAGCTGGTTGTACAGTTGTAGACAGGCAGGAGGGACGTACCTCACTCTGGGTCTGTCTTTAATATGAACACGCTTACAATAAGCCTCCCATTTCTCTGTGATTTGCTTTTTTCTTTATTATTTTTTTTATGACTTGATGTTTTCCTGACTTGCTTACATTTTTTTGTGTTTTGCTTTACTAGTTTGCTTGTGACACGGCTGTAATTCTGCCGCTTTTCACCCCATTCTTTAAGTTATTCCTCCCTTTAATCCATCCGTGGCTTTGACCAGTGGTTGGCCTGTCGATGCAGTGTTCGCCCACTGTGGTCCTGGGGTGACTTCACACACTGACTCTGATTACACCCCAGCAGATGCCCAATTTATCTTTCTCTGAAATGGAATAGAGCGTGTAGAGAGGCCAGGACGTATTATGGTAATTCATCTCAGCAATCTAAAGGGCCAATAAAGATGGACATTTTCAGCTTAGTCACAGAAATTGCCAGCAAGTCCTCTGGTGGTCTGTGCTTGATATTTTGAGCACATCTTTGCTTTGGATTACTGTCACGCTTTTGCTGCATACATGGGAATTTTGGACTTGGGGTGGGGGGGAAACAGGCCTTTGGTGGTGCTTATTGGTCAGCACATAGTTAAGTTAGTTAGCTTAGAGACCTTTGTGGAGTTTGTTGTTCTGTATAGCTATTTTGATAACGACCAAAGGTTTATTTTTATTATCTGGAGGTTCTTTTCAAAGCTCAACAATCTGGTGTTGCTCGTGTCATCAGATATAATCCTTATGGTTGTATTATATTAGTTACATACAGACTAAATCTAGGACCTCTGAGAAACCGCAGCACAACGAGGCATGTAATTAGCACTGTTACCTCTGTGCTTGTGCATGCATTTTGCAGAGCCGGGAGGTGGGAGATACCGATGATGCTGTAGTTAAAAATTGTACAATTTGTGTCTGATTGGTCCTGATGGTCGTTGTTGCTTTTCATAACTTGTCCTTTATTGCATTAAGTGATGTATTATTTTGCATAAATCATCGAGTAGAAAAATTCATGTGTCATGCCGTAACCAGGTTAATAACAGAGCAGGGCTTTTATTTATAGTGGCGAGTTGTTCTAAAATGGGCTTTTCTTCAGCTGCCACGTCTTTGTGGTTGTGATTGTACAAGAAGAGCACTTTGCTAAATGACAGTTGTTGTATTTGAAGGTTTAAGGTGGCTGCGTCCCAGGATCCCCCTTATCTCTGTGTCTGTCTTCCCTATGTGCACACAGAGACCTCTGCCATCACATTTTTCACTGAGTGTAAACATTTTACTGCCTGTTCTTATTTATCTTACACGTTTTTGCCATCTTCCACTTTCCTTCGTATCACAGTCCTGTGCTTCCCTTGTCTGTCTCTGGCTTAAAGCACAGGTCTTCCTTTCCAGCCGGGGACCTTATTCGTATCAGAGGGCCAATCAGTTGGACTGTCACAGGAGACTAGAACACTCATTGGTCTTGAAATGTTGCCTGTCAGTGCATTAGGGACGGTGATGGAGAGGCAATTATCTCCAAAATACTTGTCTCAGAGGCTTTTACGTCAGTCAGTCAATAATCTCATTGTTAGCTGAGTAAATCCTGGCTTTAAATAAAGGAACCTCTTAATTAAGCAGTTATTATGATGTTGATTTACTTTGCATATTAACTTTATTTTGTTTTCTTGGTTCTGTGGTGATCCTGGAGACTGTAAAGGACTTCCCATTTAAATATATACAGATCCATGCATGATGGGTCCTCTCACTCACAAGCCTAATCTGGAAGCCTCTTTGTTCGCACAGGCTCATACTGTATGTAGGAGGCGTCAAAGCAATATTAATAACACAGAACTTATGGCACTGTTCAGCACCCACATAAATCTGGATCCAGCCCCTGTTGTTATTATTTATAGTGTCTGAGTCCTTGGCTAGCGGATTGCTGGTGTTTGTCACATCAGACAGGTGCTCGTATTGTGTAAATAATGGCCTTTACAAATACCAACTCGACGTCACTCACATGCATGCAGCACACACACAGTGCTCAAACCTGTGAATGTGGTCACATGATGTGCTTCTCACAGTCCACTGTCAGATTGCAGATGGGGAAGTGATATCTCTACTGCAGCCTTTTCTTGCCGCCCCACATGCTGATGTAAATCCTCTGAGGATTTCTTTCCCCTCTGTGAAGAACTGCAATCAATGAAAGCAATCTAGGAATATAGTAAACAGGCAAGCAGCTCCTGGACACGCAACCATATAGACAGGATTGAAAATGTGTCAGAGACTTAACCCTGATCGTGTTGGATCTGCTTTGTTTTTCTGATCTGGATTCAACGAGGTGCATCTGTCAAAGTAGCAAACTTTGTATTTGTTGTTTTACCGCTGCACTGAAAAGACCATATCTCGTCCTGCATCTTCTGCACTTTCACAGCCTCGGGTGCAAAGTGATGCACCTAATTTGAGACGCATATACCGACAGCTGTGAAGATTTTCAAGAAACACGCTAGCAAACAAGCAATTTCTGTAGCAACCTCTCACAAAAAGATCTGATTTGCACTTAATTGAGTACCGTTTCTGACATTATGAGGACAACCTATGTTTCCTGATGGGCTCTGATGTTTTTCTTGCTATACTGGGCTGGTTAGGGGGAACAAAAATGCTGGTGAAAATGGATTTTCCTCTGAGAAAACAGATGGCTTTGTCATTCAGCCAAAGTCATATCCAGATACATTATTCAGCGTCTGAGTGCATTTAGTCCTCAATTTAGATCTCCGCTGTCTCATGCAGGCATTGATTGAGAAGCGGCGTACCCCTACCTCCGACCGAAAACTCATTCAGTCACACATTCACGCGATTTGTTGCAAACGCACGAGTACAACAGCAACAACAGTATCCATATTGCTGTGTCTAACAATTGCATGGTTGCGTATGCGGGGCCGCTAGCAGTTCTTTTTAAAGAAATCGTGACACAAAACTGCAAACCCAACACATTGACTTAAACTCACGTCTCAGAGCGCTGAAGGCAGTCTGTGATCTTTTCACTTCAGTTAGTCACTGCAAAGACCACTTTTGAGTTTCAGAGTTTCACAGTACCTCTGATGTGCAGACTTGATTACATTTTTCAGTTAACTGTAACGTATACATCTCAACATTGTTTTTCAACTAATCTTTTTAGCATCCACACACCTCAATCAGTTTTGCATCGGTAATTTGTCCGTGAGGTTATAGTACCTTTGTCTCACTACAGCCATTTCAGATTATGGTTCATGTAGCTCATCTTGTAACTATTGCGGCAGATTTTTATTTATTTATTTATTTATTTACCTTTTAAGCTCTAAACTTCATCTTAGTTCTTGTTTAGTCTGAAGTCTTTGTAGCTGTGATATTTCAGTCTCTTTGTTGACATTTTTATCAGTTCAAGCAATATTTTACATGTGAAGGAGCCATGCATACGTTTAGAGTAAGTCGTAATTTCTTTATATTGCACCGAGCAGCACATTTACATTAAAAACTCAGTTCCATGTGTCACTGTTCTTAATGTGGCTCATGATCCATTTTTTGCTTTTTTCTTGTATTTTTGTAAAGCATTGATAGTCCAGAGGGGGGCAGCAGACTATGCCTTGCTGTCTCCCATCACCACCTTTTACCACAGCCTGTACTCATCTGGCAGCTGTTGCTATGGATACAGAGCCCATCTATTGCTGTGATGCAAGCCACATCTAATAGAGCAACCTAGGGGGTAGTGTTGAGTTCAAAGACGGGCTTGTTCGCACAGACACACATGCCTGTCTGCTCTGTGAATGTGAAATCTCTGCCTGGTGGTTTGGGAGTTCTTTTTCAAAGGGCTGTTCATTATAGTAATATCTTGACAACGACCTTAATAAAAAAGTAGTATTTCTGCCATCCTCATTTTACCATGTTTTTCACCCGCAGGGATCTACATAATCTCCGCTGGTGCACACAGACCTAACCATGGTGGTTTAGTTATCGGTGATAATATGGATGCGAACTATCTAGAGGTCACTGGTCGAGGGTCACATTCGTCTCTCTCTGACTTCTCTGCCTGTTTCTTAATCATTATGACATATGGCTAAGCTTTGATCAGGGGTGATGAAAATGTTAAGTGTAGATAGCTGCTGAGTTAAATCAATTAAATGCTGATTAGCCCCGATTATCTGATTAACTAGAGCCATGGATGGACTGCTCACTTAAGAGATGATTATATAAGACATGACTCTGGGCAGCTTGTGTACATAGCTAAATTTAACTTGTAGTAGGTCAAGTTGGGATGGCATGAATCCATTTGACTTTAAAGCCGGCTATGTCCCACTTTGGAGGAACTAAATTTAACAATAAACAGCCCAGAGAAAGGGAGGATTTAGTTCTAATCATAGCTTTTGCCTGGCAACATGCCCCTTGATGTTCAAAAGACAATTCGAGAGAGGACGGCGGAGGAAAAAAAAAGTTATTTGTTACCTTGTGTGCCAGACTGTTTGTGTATTCTACATCGATACGACACCCAGTGCCCAGCCAAACATGGTGGCACTGCCAAGTCTGGCTTGGCTAAGTGTAAAACAGGCTGGCATCCTCGCTGGCATATGACAGTGTTTTCTGCTTTGTCACTTTGTGTTGCTTTGTGTTAAGAGGAAGATTGCATCTACCATTGCCCGCTGCGAAGACCGAACCTGCGGTCAAAATCGTTAGATTCCTCTGCACAAAGAGCCTTATAAGCAGTGCCGGAAATGCATTTCATTCAGAGCGGTGGGGAATTTATGGTTATAATAAGACCTGCATCCTGATGTCCAACTATAAATTCTAAACTGTAAATTAACTAAATCTTACTGCAGGTTTTAGTACCAGGGTTAGTATGTTTTACAAAGTCATTTTGCAGCTATGAAATAACTTCATGGACATAATTTGCAATTGGGAAAAAAAAGGTGATAAATCACAATGCAAACTATTGCAAAATGTTAAAAATCAGGTGAGGGCATCACCATCAGATGGTGGGTTCTACCTGCGAGGAGCATTGATGAAAACTGATGATCAATCCAACGGCTGCCGAGGTTTCTCACTCTGTATCAAAGTGGACAGAAAGATGTACCAACTGGCCTATAAGTGCTATGTTTCCTTGAGCTGTGGCATGAGCACTCAGTCTGTTTTGACATCTTTTTCCTCTTGCCACATCGGAGAAAATTAGAAATGATAGTTTTCGTTTTCTGCAAGTTATTGAGAGTAATGTGAGCGGGGAAAAACACACTCTCTTATGCGAGTACTTGTCTGGAATTACATGTAGAGCATGTCAAACTTCCATTATGGGATTCTTCCAGTAAAAGTAATCAACTTTAAGTACGTTTGGATTTTGGCCTGAGCCCAGGTCCTGAATGGACAACCTCAGCTACTTTAAAACTGTGCAAACATGTAAGATTAATTTTAGGATCAGCAGCAGGGTTATGTAGCCAACGTGTAGCTGTAGGTTGCTGGATATCGAGCCAGCTTTTTGGGGGCTCCCCCACTATGCAATGCCATTCCTTGTCTAGAGTGTAACGGGTGCGTGACTCCTCCCATTACTAAATCAGCAGAAATTGGTCAAACCTTTCCTTTCTTACTAAGGCTGCCCCGCGAGCAAGGAGGATCGAGTTTCAATGAAGTTTGCTTTTTCCATGCTGTGAATACAGATGTCAACTGCCAGCGGAGGGTCTAGCTGGTGCCACGGCTGGCTATGCATGTCTGAGCAGGGACTTGGCTGGCTGATCACAGCCGAGGGGTGCCGGGCTGGGTTCAGTGGGGGAAGATGCCTGGAAAGTAGAGGGGCTTTCCACATTTCAGCTATGTCTAAAAACTCTTTTGATGTTTTGCCTGGCTTACTCTGATGTTCACGTTCTGTGTGACAGACCCTGCCTCTCTCTGTCTTGCATAAAAAAACCTTCTCGCTCACCTCCCTTCTGTTGTAGATTGCACGTCTCCGGTCAGGAAATCTCGCTTGTTTCAGTGGGATTATGGAAAATCTATAACAGGTGGGCTTTGTTTTAAGGATACGTCTTTTCTAATTATGTGTTTGCAGTATGATTTGGGTGGGTGGCCTCTGGGCTAAATGGTCTCTGAATTCTAGTCTGCTGCCTGCCTGCTCTTTGTTCCATCATGTTCATAGAGTTTGGTGATGTTTTTGTGTTAATAACTGAATTACAGGTAAAATCATCAGGGCATCAGAACTAAAACTATCTGAAATTAAAGCTCAAAACTAATGTATACTTGGCAGTCTTTTTAAGGAGCTGACTAGCTGTCTTTAAGATTTAAGGAGAGGTGATCATGAGAGGTATCATGTTGACCTGACAGATTGCTGGTACACTATCCACTCAATAACAGTGGATTTTTTTTTTTTTACTACCGTTTCATCAACCAAAACATATTTGGAGGCAAAAGACTCAAAAGAATCTCACGTTGTTGGATCACTTAAGGATAGTGGTTTTAAAGTACTCAGCTGGGAAGGGAAAGGCAATAGGAAATGTGGTCGAATGGTATTTGACCTCATACCAGAAACAACAGAGTACATCGTGTAGCTGCAGAAAGAGGTTCATTTGACTCCCGAACCTCATGCATACTTGGTCCCAGCAGACATCTAAGTACCGGCCAAGGAAAAGCTAGTGGTCACTCATCCTGCACTTCTTGTAGAACATTGTTCAAGATGGTGTGCTTTTATTTGGCTTGCGTTTAAAGCATGGAAGTAATAGTACCACAGTGTGCAGGAAGATTGGGGGTTTGGCTGGACTTCTACTGTCCTTTCTGGTGGACCTTAAGATTAACTTCGCCACTCATGGTTTAAATGTCGGGAGAATTCGTAGTGTCCAACTACATTAGAAGAAAAGAATAATTTAACCCGTGATGGGAAGCTTGTGCTCGACAGTGTGAAAAGATGTAAATATTATCAGCATCTCCTTCAGCCAGGTTCTACTGTTAGCTAGCTGTATGTTTCTTTTGGCTGCCAAATGCAGACTTTAGATTAAAAAAATCGTTTGTGGGCCTTGTGATTTCTGAAAAGAGACTGATTCAGAGTTTTGTTTTTTCCTTATTTTGTATTTGCTTTGAGTTCCAAGGCAAGTAACATCTAAGTTGACTTGATTTGCTTCTCACATCTGGATCTTGTATCCTGAACAAATCCTAATTGTATTTTTATTTTGCTTTGTTTTATTGTGTTTACATACTCGACATTCTTTTTGATTTTAAATGAAAGTCAAGAGCAGATGTGCCAGATGAAATATATTAGGACTTGAGCTTTGGCATATAGTCCTAATATGGAGCTCTAGCAGGTAATTTAATTTTTAAGGGAAAAAAGGCTTAAGCAGCTTCCTTGTAATGGTGAGCTTTAGTACCAGCCTGGTCTATGCAGGTAGTTGAAATTGGGTCAGACTTTTCCCTAAATGCTTACTGTTAAATGCCATATTTTGACACCAGGTGAGGATCAGTGGATAGCCTTAATTGTCAGCTCTGTACAGGAGCAGAAGGATGACAGATAGCGCTATCTACTTAATCAACATGTCCCAATGTAATTATATTCTTATCATTTACTACTCTGGCAGTCCTTTAGGGTCTTGTTATTCATACTTTTGTGACTTTGAAGGATGGCTGCTCATTTTTACGAAAGCATCGTTGTTCCATCAAGATAATGGCACACAAAGAGAGAGTTGGGGGAGGACAGACTCAACGTAACTGGATTAGCTCTTATGCAATAGTTCCTTGAGGTGCTGTTGATGGCACACCCATCACCAACCACGTAAAAGGATTGTGCTAGCTTTCTTAAGCCTGCCTGCTTCATCTGAAAGAGTGACTCATCTTTTAATCAGCCAAAATAATGTGTACTGATGATGCACAAAAGCTGCTGCTGAGTTTGATGAGCACTTGGTTTCGAGCCTGATTGGAACTGTAGAATTCAGCATTTTTGGATCTTGATTCATATTAGTGGCTACACCTCTTTATGGCTAAAAATATGCCACAATATTGAGTTAACATTACTAGGAAAAACCTAAATTGTACTATGTTGTGCCATCATTCACTTTGGGTGACCTTTTAGTGATATTGCAGGGAGCCCAGTCCGAATTTCACACTGGGTCACACAATCAGTCTGAAGTCTGGCATTAAGGAGTACCCACAGCTCTCTAGTAATTGTGTGCATGAGCACATCAGAGAGTGCGTTAGGCTCTCTGTTGGCGTGAGAGTTAGCTTGTGACCTGTTGTGAGGATTACAACTGAGTGATATGTCTGTATGGGACGGTGCCAGGAGCAGCGTACCCTCCCAACAGCAAGCTCAGATAGTGATGGAAGACTTGACCTCTTTTTATAGACAGCTTACGCATCATCGATTAGTAAAACTGATTTATAACGGTACACGTTTGCGGTGGTTGAAGACCCCAGTTTATTTATAACTGAGTCAATTACATTTCAATACACAAAGCTGGATTAACTCCTAGTAAGCAACCTTGCTATAAAAAGTGTGATCTACAGACGCTTTTTTTTTTTTTTTTAGAAATCAAGAGAAATATTAAATGTGAACTTTTTATCTAAAATAGAAAAATGAAGATGAGAAAAAAACGACGAATTCAGAGGAACAACAGTTAAATGTGTTCTATGCTGACATTTTAATTACCCGACTGCTTCCAAACCACAATTTAATAATTTGCCCATATGTTTCTGCATCTACTTTGTGCTCCTTCATGTATATTGTCATGCATCACAGACAACATATTTGGTCACAATCAAATAAAAGGCAGACGCACCATAGGTGGGCCTGTGCATGTTGTGCTTCCATTGTAGGTTCATATCATTAAAAACAAAAACAATATTTTCTGCTAACCAATGCAGAATGCTCTTCTGTACTTTGGTAACAATCTCAATCATCTTATTAAACACACACACCGGCACGCATGTACACACACATACACGCACGTACACACAGTTTCCATGGAAACAGAAACCAGGGCCTTTTATGATTGGTTGTTTGCCCAAGACAACCAAAAATGGTCTCGGCAGCCATGCAAAGATGGGAGATACATCATTTGTATAATGAGTAATGGGACATACACTAATGAAGAAAATAAGATGTTTGTTGTTGCCTGAAGAAGTCTTGTCACGAAATTCGATCATGAAATTGTCATTGAGTATAAATTGAGTATAAAACTCAGTTTTTCAGTCTGTTTAGGGTGACGGCAGACATCTCGGCTCTCTTTTTTTCTGTTATGCTCTCAGACTGCATGTGATACGTTTGAACAGGCGTGGAACTGCCACTAACGTGGACAGTATCTGTAATAACCACACACAGGCACAGATTCGGGAGCAAACACACACACATATGGACACTTTCCCCCCATGCTGCCCTTTAGTTGCCTAATGTGTGTCTGAGGTGCAGATGGCTAATCGGTAGGAGGGCTGCTTCTGTGTTAGCCATGGTGCTAGCAGTCTTAGATTTGGCTGGTCCTGGCCTGCTGGAGCGAGAGTGAGCGGCCAGCTACCCCCTCTCAGTGACGATGGCAAGTGTACAATTCACGGCTGTGCACTCGCTCAGCATCGAGCTTTACTGTAGTTGCAGGATAAACCTGTGTATTTCTTTTCACTGGAGCCAAGCGGTGTGGTCATTTGACGCTCCGCTGTGGATTAACAGTGTCATGTTGGCTCTTGTGATGTTTTTGTGTGCTGGCCTGGTTTTTACTTCAGTTGTTTTGATACATTTGTGTTCACAATCACAGGAAGCAAGCTGACCAAGGACCTGAAGCAGTATCTGAGCCAGCGCTTCCAGAAGTCCTCGCCTGACCACGAACTGCAGCAGACCATCAGAGACAACCTCTACCGTCACGCCGTGCCTTGTGAGTCCATGACATGTCTTTTGCTAAATCCTTCTTGTGTCTTTCACAGTCCGTTCTTTTTAATAAGTATGCATTCAAGAAATGTATGAGACTTGCATCAAAACACATAATTAAACAAATCATACAAACGCATACATCAAAGTCTGTCCAAGTACAGTATACATCTTCAGAAGATTCTAGGGTACGTGACCATCAGTCATTTATCCAGTGCTCTTCCTCTTCCTCACATCAGCAACGATATTCTTAAAGAACATCGCTATTGATCAGTCTTATGCACATGATTAACCATCCCTAAATACTGTTTAAGCAGTAGCGTTTTACCATTACTAGGAGACAGTGTTGTGTAAGCATCCAAACAAAATCAGAAAACTCTTTGTTTAGGTCATTGCAAACCACCGTCTCACATCCAGGCTTCATTAGTTTTAGATCCATGTATGAATGAGTTTGCTTGCCTCACACAGACCCTTTACCGCTGTTTCTAATTAAGCCTGATTGTTTGTCTTTAGACCATTATTGGCCGTGCAATTAGCGGGACTGATTGCTTCATATCCTCTTCCTGAAAAACCTTAATCATGGCTTCATTTGTTTAATCACACAACGTTTCTGTTCATCCCGCTCTTCTGCCTTCTTTCCAAACTAATCATCGACTAGTTGACACAAAGTTAGGCATGCTGCACGCACCACCCATCCTGTCAAGTAACGTCCAGTTAGATCAAGGGAAACAATATCTGCCGTTTCCACAATGGAGAGTGTAGTCTGTGTGGGGTCAAGTTTGTGAAGACGTTTTACTGCTCATCCAAGAATATTCTTCACTTATTTGCACATTTATGGTTCCTGAATAAGTTGAAAGTTGGATTTTTCCTGCTCCCAGTAGGAACACCCTCTCAACTCGGATGTCCTACTCACAAAGTTTGAGCAGCCCAGAGTTAACAGTCCATGATGGCGGCATTGAACAGAACTTTGAAACTTCTCTGTAATGGCACTGTTGTGTGTTTGTGACTCACTAAATAAGCCATACTCAGAGCACTGACCAGGCCATATCCATGAATAGGGATGGGTATCGTTTAGGTTTTATCCGATACCGGTGCCAAACTGGTACTTTTGAAATGGTGCCGGTGCTTAAACGGTGCTCAAACCGGTGCTTAAAGAATGGAGAACACAAAATTGGTCCAAAAACCTCTCATGTTCAGCTGTTTTTTTTTGTAAAAAGATAACAATGTTAGCCTTTTCTGCAGCTATAGGGCATATATGATATCACTCTTGGCTGGAAGCAGTGCTTAAACAATGGAAAAAACAAACTTTGTCCAAAAACCTCTCATGTTTAACTGTTTTCCACTTTTTCTTTGGTCATTTTAGCGTTTTTGGCCAGGGTGAAGGGAGTATCTGCCATCAAACAAGAAGACAGCTGCATGTAACTACGACGGTGTTTGCTAGTTCACCTTACATGCATTAATGTAATAACGTGGTGAGCCTACTCAACGTAAATTACACACGAACAACATTAAGCTACTCACGCAGAGAAGAACGGCTGCTGCTGCCATCATCATCCGTCACCACCACACCTGCAGTAGATGCGCTCGGTGTGAGGTCTTGCAGCAAGCTATCAAATACGGCGCATTTTTCTGCTTTTAAAAAAACGCTATGCGTACAGCCAGACTTTTGACCGCTTCGTCTTGGGCATTTTTAATCTGTAGCTCTGCTCTAAAAGTACGTACGTACCTGGGCACGCCTACTATCCTTGGAAAAGTGTATGACATCTCAGGAAAAAAAAGCACCGAAATAAAGCACCGAAATGTGCTCTGCTTTTCGGTCTGGTTACTACCGTTTATGTCAGAACCGGTGCCATACCGGTACCCATCCCTATCCATGAATGTGCTTTTAAGTGCAAAAAACAAGTGTTTTGCTGAACTGCTAGTAATGCCTGGATTGCTCTACCTTGTTTTTCGTGTTTTTGGGAACATGCTAACTCAGGAGTGGCGTCACTCCCGAGTTCTGTGGTTTCTGGAATGCAGCGTTAACCCCTAGTGGGGATTGCGGTCTTTGGAGGTGGTCTTGACCTATCGATCATGTGAGTCATCACATAAGCCACGGTGTGAAGAAAGGCGTGTCATTAGCATAACCAGGGGTTAAAGGTGAAACCAATGTAGGGCCTTGCCCCACTCTATGATATTGCCTATTGAGATTCATTTAGGTGAGGTGTGAGTGTTGGAGTTAAAGAACCTGGGAGGAGGTCTTAAGACTGCATTGTAAGTGGCTGATAGCTGGTATCATAAGCCACCACCTCTATTCACCTTTTTGTTTTTTACTTAAGAAGCCTCTTGGATGAGAGATAACATGTCTTTGCAAACCTCAAAAAGTAGATTTGCCTTCTTTATACCAGCATATAAGACGATGAATAGCCTAGTAGTATCTCATGACCACTGGATCAATAAAGGCAGTAAATATAGTACCTGTAGCTTCATCAGCATCCCTCTATCACTAACCAGTATCTTCTCTGGTTGGATAATCCAGGAATAGGCCTTGGTGTCTTTGATGTGTTTTTTTCTTAGTGTTGATGTAGCAGCGGCTATTTGAAAGCACATTTATTTTCTAATGCCGCATATTTCTCTCATATCTACTGCTTCAAAGTGGAATTAGACATTTGAAGTTTCATTCTCTGCTCCAGGAAAAAAAACACTTGAATACAGTGTTGGTGCTAATGATGTGGCGTTACTGTATAAACAACATAATAGCATTCTTATAGACAGATGATATTCCTAGAGTAGATTGATGCCTGATGCCAATTTTGACTTAACCTTGAATTGCACATGACATTGAAAGTGGTCCAGTTGGACCAATCAGAGGATAGTGAATCATTATCCTGCTGCTCGAGTTGGAAATCCCTACTTATTGTGGTTACAGAATGCCTGACTTATAATAAGCGAGGGGAAAAGAGCAAAACTGCATAAATGATTGGCTTGTCTGCAAATGTCTCTACTCAGCATTTTAACATTTGCATCTGTGGTGCGGTGATATAGTGATCTTTAGTAATATCCATCAGTCTCACAATAGCAATATTACATAATTTCACAATCTCCACAATAAAAACTTTGCTTGTTTTTTTGTTTTGTTTTTTAGTATAAATTAAAATCCACAGTATGCAAATTGCAATTAAAGCGTTCATCAGCGTTATTCAACAGCTAAATGGTTTCCATGTCCTCGCCATATTGGATTTTAAGTTCATTCTTTTGGAATTGGATTTGAAAAGGATCTGCCGAAGGATGAAAATGTTCATGGTTCTTATCAGCTGGCTTTCTTTAATTAGTTTATTCATGGTCTCTCACACAAATTACTATCTGACTTTGTCTGCATTACCTCCACTGCCATATGTCAGCTAGACACTGGTAGATGGTGGGAGGGGCCGGCCGTTTTAATTACGGAGTGGGTCCGAGGCACACCAGTAAAAACCTCGCTGCTGTTGGCAGCAAACGGTGCATGAAGGTGTTCTCCGGGCCACATGTTTAATAGGACTCTAAAGTTTTCATTGTCATGGCTCGTAGTGGAGAGTCCATCTTTTACCAGAATATTGAATTCAGAGATGCTTTGCAACAGCTTAATGATTTCTTTGTGTTATTTGAGGTCATGTTGCATGGGGCAGTGACTAAATGTATCCTTATGCCCATCACAGTCAGAGCAAAAAGCATGTGTTTGTGAAATGGGCGTGTTTGCATTTGACCTGCAGTTGGGTGAGGTCAGTGTTTATCTTTGTTTATAATGGTCGAATCCTTGATCAAGGTGCTTTCACATGTTACTGTGCTCGTGTGATTTTTAAGCAAGCAGCAGGTGGAGAAACAGAAGGAGAGAGAGGTCTGGTGTAATTTGGCAAAAATTGTATCGCAGCTTAATCAACCTTTCTACACTTTTATAGTCCTCCTGTCACTGTCAGAGCACTATAGGTCAAAATCCATGTATTACCTGTGAGCTGCTTGACATTTAGCTCAGTTCAATTTTCTTTATATAGCACCAAATCACAGCAACAGTCGCCTCAAGGTTCTTTACATTGTAAGGTACACTGTACAATAAATGGAGAGAGAACCGTCGTTCTCGTCGAAGTGACGTCGTTCCAAAGTCAGTGCATTCTAGAAAAAACATGAAAAAACAGGTTTTGCTTTGGTTCTTAGCAAGGTAAAAAAATTAATTTAAGATTTATTCTGGATATCAGCAAGAATATCACACACACTGGTTCCCTAAACAACTACGCAACAACGGAGGGATTAAACAGTATTTTGTAACATTTTTCAGTGCGTGTTTGCTGTCTGCTGTCCATACGCCACTTCACTATATCTTAAACCTCAGTATAGCTTTATTAAAAAAACCAAAAGCAGCTGGTGTAAATATCCTAATGTTCAGTTTCAGAAAAAACTGTTAGACACACTCGCTTCATAGAAAAATGATTGGAGGCTATTTTACCATCCAACCAGCAGTTTTAAAAAGGCACAGTGGAATTGGACTAATTATATAGTTAAGGGGTAAAAACCAGATAAAAATGAACTTTGTTGTGTTGTTGTTGTCATTTGTTCATAAACTAGTTTCCTCACTCGCATGTCCAAAAAAGTCAGCTCTCCCTATTACCCTGTTAATATTTGAGGCACAGCACTCCCACCCTCCCCCATCTGCCGAGGCATTTATCTGCTTCCCTTGTGGTCATCCCATCTGTACGTCAAACATTCCCAGTCTCCCATTATCCCCACCGACCCTCCACTCCCTCTATCCTCCTCCTCTTCATTCCTGACCCCCCCAACTCATGACACCACTGCCTCTCGTCCTCCCGCTGCCACTGCTGCTCCCGTTCTCCCTCTGTATCAGTCTTTGTCTTCCTCTTCTTTTTTTCCTCCCTGCCAGTTACAACGATCGGAGCAGTAGCAAGAAGAAGACGGTTGCTCTGTGGGTTTAATACCTGATATTTAAATCTCGCCGTTCTGTGTCGACAAGCCTTGAAAAGGGAGCTCTGATCTCGCCTGCATCAAGGCAAGTAAGCAGTATTGTCTGCTGTAGTTGTTGTGATGCTGATGGCTTGGGGATCGCTCCTCAAATGGACAGGGTTTGCACAAGTCTGTGTTCACGTGCGTGCGTGTGTCTGTCTGTGCGAGTGTGTGTGATGATGAATTGCGGGACTGGCAGTGCAGACAATTGGACGACCCGTATATAGGCTAAGAGGACGGCTTGGAGGGAGGTGTGGGCTGAAGCTGTGGGGATCGAGATGGGGGTAGGGTGGAGTTTGGGTGTGGGAGGAGGGCAAGAAGTGGGGGGGGGGATGGGCAGAGAGGAGAAAAGAGAGAGGGGATGGAGAGATTGGGGGACAAACACACTCATATCAGTGTGGATTCTAGCTAGCTAGTCAAGCTAACAGAAACATGAATAAGCATTTAGATGTATAACCTGTGATTGGATCAGAGCTCACTGTCCTGTCCAATACGAGCGGGTTTTCGTCTGTGTCAACAACGGACACACAAGCCACCTCTCTAGTCATGCTTTAAAAATTGCAGTCGGAGATGCAATCACACAGTGGTACCTCAACAACGCAAAAGAAATGCACAAAGCTCTGAGAGTGGTGGTGCCCTTTCTAAGCAGCACACGAAGTCAAGTAAAGGCACTACAAGGTAAAAACAAGATCTAGATCTAAACTTGAGGCTATTTTTTTTTTCTGAGAAGAGGATGCATGTCAGTCAAATAATCCATGTGTCTGGTATCTGTCACGCACTATGTAAGGAAAGCTTTCCTAAGTGTATTCGATCCTTCCTGTTAAACCAGTTCTTTGTTGAATTCATCTCTCAAAGCCAAGTTTGCCACGCGCTGGACTTCTCCAAACACCTTACACCATGGCCATACTTGAGTGCAACTTTTGTACTGACACAGAACTATACATTGGCATTATCTCAGTAGTCCATCCACACCACACCTGCTGACATCTGCAAATTAAAAGAATCTTCTGAAATACATTTATCTCTTTATGTCAGAAGTTAAGCTATAGAACCAGGGGACAGTTAGCTTAGCCCGACAACTGGGAGGAGGAGGAAACGGTAGCCAAAACAGTATTTGTGTCTGCTCATTTCAAATACGGCTGCAAGGCTTAGCTAACCAGCTGCTGGGTGTAGCTTCATGCAGACATAGGAACATTGTTGTTGTACAGATTTATTTTCTGTTTTTGCTGACTTTTGTTTTTTTAAACCACAGGGGTAGGGCTCTAGGTCACAAAACAGCATCTCTGTATTAGTTGGAGCACACTTAAAATGGGGGGTTCCCAGCATGCTGCAGGTAGATGAAGCCAACTGTGCAGGAAACAGTAACTGCCGAATAGGCAAAATGGTTTTTAGTTTTTTTTTTCTCCGGGGTACAAAACCATTATCAGGATCAAAGGATTGCTGCCATAAAGGGGATTTGTGATAGATGAAGTCTCTTGGAGCATAAGAAGCAGCACACCTTGTAGATTAAATGCTAATATTATTGCTAAAACTCGCACCAATGCAAGTGTCCAGCAGTGATTTACTTTGTTTGTTTTTTTCCTGATGGCAGTTGCTCCTTCATTACATTTTAAAATTTAACTTTTGAGCTCTGCAGTCCATCAACACCACACTCAAAATAAAGTGAGATTTCCATGCATGCAAATTTTATTGACCTTTGACCTTACTCCATTGTATGTCTTTGCACTGCATTTCCCAGCCCCCTTCCTTAACAGCAAAGCACAACATAACAGCTTCTTCAACTTGGAAAGTTTAAATATGTTTTTTCTTGTTTGTCCATATTTCAGCTTGACTCTCACATGAAGGACCTTTGAACTCGTTCTTTTGGGATTGTTCTGCAGTTATCCCGGTTGATTAGTTGTGTTATAGTTTGCTTATCTATCTAGCAGACTTGTAACCTCTATAAATAGCAGCAGTGTAGGAATCGGGCTATTTAGCTCCTGCTTTTGCGTTTGACATATAAATTTATGCAGCTTCAGTCTCACTTCAGTCCATTCCTCTGTGGCCAGCTCTCATCTCACCTCCTAACTCCACATCCTTATTTGCTGCAAAAGGTTCCTCGTCACATGTCGGTCAAGGATGACTTGCCAGGAACTTGTTCAACAGCCAGAGCAAGCGTACACGTTTGTGTGTAGAACATCAGTGTCCTGAGAGGAGCAGTGAAACTAGAGGTGTCGTTGGGATCCGATGGGATCTATGAGAACAAGAAAGAATAGGGGTGAATAGCCAAGAGAAGGGGAGGGAGCAGGGGGAAGTGGGCGGGTGCATGTGGGTGCCTGCGAGACGGGAAACAGCGGGGCTCAGTCAGCGAGAGAGAGACTGAAGCTCAGCTCAGCGCTGGTGTGTGTGGGTATGAGACGGGAGCGCATTATAAGCCAGTGTGTGGATGCTGCTTAGCTTAGCTCTCGTTAGCTTAGCATCACAAAGCCAAAGCTGGACAGAGGACAGACACACAGGAGAAGGAAGGAGAAGGTGGAAAGGAGAAGGAACGGTGGAGCTGCACTGTTTGTTTTTTGGGTTGTTTCTCCCCCCCCCCCTCCTCATTCCTCATCTACACCTGATTGGATTTTTTTTTTCCTCCTGTCTCCTGTTGACGTGGTGTTGTTCTGTGGACTGTAGTGGAAGGAGCAGAAGCCCCCCCACCCCCCCTCAAAGGCTCCTTGATTGAGGTATTTTGATTTGTGTTTTCTTTGCAGAAGAGACACCTAGGGTTGCTGTGATTTAATGGTTGGGGGTTGGGATGGAGAGGCAGGCGATGGGGATGGCTGTGCATCAGGCGGAAGGTATGAGGAGCAGAGCGAGGGAGACGGAGGCACATCGCTGGCAGTAATGGAGGCTGATGTGTTGTGGTCAAACGGAAGCTGTGTGTGTCTGTGTCTGTCTGTCTCAGGTATGCTCGTGTCTGTGTGTATTTTTGTCTGTGGATGGACTCGCTGCACCCGTGTGTGTGTGTTTGTGCAAAGTGTCACTTCCTGTTTGTGAATGTACAGTATGTGTGTTTGTGGTGGAAGCTCTTCAGCCCTGTGATGGCTCTGTTAAGGCTGTGTGATCTGTTGACATGTGTGATCACATTGGAAGCCATTGCCTCCAGCAGCAAACTGCCTGTATGTTTGTCTGTCTGGAGCTTCTGGGATGCTACGGTTAGCTTTTGCCTTTCTTTCATCCTTCCTCTTTCTCTGCCCCCCCCCCCCCCCCCCCCCCCCCCCCAAACCTTTCTTTTCTTTCCTTTTCTTCGATCTCATGTCTGGATGACCCCCTCCCCATCCCCATCCCAGCTCCCACCCCGCCCCTCTAAATGGATCGTTTTAGAGCCTTTCTTTTCCATTTTCATGTTGCTGTAGGTAGTAGCTAGCCCATGGTGCTTTTTTCCTTTATGGGTGGAATAAAAAAGACAAAGGCCGGCTGTGAGTGTGTGCGCAGGGGCATTTTCAGGCAGGTTTCTGCCTGATTTAGCTTCACACTGCACTACTGGCAGTGGATTTTATTAGCTCTCTCCTTTTAACCTGGTCCTCATCTATCTGTATGGGAATCATATGGGGCTGAATGAATTTCTTATAAAGGGAAAGAATGGAGAACATAGCGGGTCAAGAGAAATCCTGCTTTGATCTGATTGTGGTGTGTGTATTTGTATGTTTACGTGTGCGTTGTCTCTTATTTGCATACCTCTTTCAGCCGACCAGAGTGGCGAAAACTACCTCCCCTGACTCAAAGCAGTCAATCGCAAATGAAAAGCAACTATAGGTCTGGAAAACCCCAACAAAAATGTCCCCTTTTAATATTTGTTTGCCCATCATCACCACATAAGGGAGATTGTTTGGGGTGTTGGGGCTGTTTGAAAGCCTGGACAATGGGCTGCAACTGCTCCTCTCCTCAAACCTAAAAAAAGCCAAAAAACATAAAGCAAAACAAAACAAACAAACAAACAAACAAAAAAGATGTAATGTAAACCGAAACGTGAGGATTGGAAAATGCTGGAATTTGTGGCTTGTGCCTTTGGTTGGATTAACCCTTTACTGAGACAGATGGCCTTATCCCCCTGCCGTGGTGACAAACCCCAGTCAGCTTGTGACCCCTCCTGCATTTGTGTGTGTGTGTGTGTGTGTGTGTGTGTGTGTGTGTATTCTTACACCAAAAGGGGAAGAGAAAAAAGAAGGGAAAAAAAAACACTGGCAGGCTTGCTCTGGCCAAGATGGTGGATGGCTCTGTTTTGGTTTTGGACTATAGCGACAGTCTGCTACCCCCCCACTTGTGTGTGTGTGTGTGTGTGTGTGTGTGCGTGTGTGCTTGTGCATGCGGTTGTGCGCGTCTTGAAAATTATCCATGAAGACATGCCTCAGTATCTTCTTGGAAAATGTGGACTAGCCGGCTAGCTTTGACATGAGAGCATGTTTATTGTGGAGACTGAGGGAAATGCTTTTGTAATAGCTTCTGCACAACAGTTGGGTCTAAGACTGTAGCCAGATTTCTGAGGCAGGCCCATAATCCGTGCTGCTTCCTTGTCATTTTCCACCAGCTACATACAGTATTCTTTAAATTGGCACCTATTTAATCAAAGCAGATGCTCTAATAAACCACAGTGAATCAACAAAATGGCCCGTTTGAAGGAAAAAAAAAAAAGTAAAAAGGTCTACATATAAAGCAGGGGTAGGCAACTCCAGGCCTCGAGGGCCGGTGTCCTGCAGGTTTTAGATGTGTCCTTGATCCAACACAGCTGATTCAAATGGCTAAATTACCTCCTCAACATGTCTTGTAGTTCTCCAGAGGAATTGTGATGAACTAATCATTTGATTCAAGTGTGTTAACCCAGGGTGAGATCTAAAACCTGCAGGGCACCGGCCCTCGAGGCCTGGAGTTGCCCATCCCTGGTATAAAGGCTTTTGTCTCTAAAGAGGCTACATAAAATCAGCCTCATGTGACCTCAAGACAATGATATTTGACTATGAACATGTTTTAAAAAGATCCCGGTGTATCGAGTTTTAAGGACATGAACTTGCATGACCTCTCTAGCCTGCTATTTATTGCTGCTAGAAGATAGCTGGTCAAGAGTTCATTTGCAGCTGCTAGCATCCTATGACTAAAAAAATGACCAAAATCTGAAATGTTTGGTGTAGATTTTTAACCAGAATGCCTTTTAGTGTTAACTGTTACCCCCATGAAGATGACATCTGGCAACCTCCCCCAAGTTTTGGCACATAACTATATATCAGGGGTGGGGAACTCCAGGCCTCGAGAGCTGGTGTCGTGAAGGTTTTAGATCGCACCCTGGGCCAACACACCTGAATCAAATGATTAGTTCATTACCAGGCCTGTCGAGAACTTCAAGACATGTTGAGAAGGTTATTTAGCCATTTAAGTCAGCTGTGTTGGATCAGGGACATATCTAAAACCTGCAGGACACTGACCGTTGAGGCCTGGAGTTCTCCCACCCCTGATATATATCAATAAAGTTGTGGTTTGACTATACCAGGGGTGGGCAACTCCAGGCCTCGAGGGCCGGTGTCCCTGCAGGTTATAGATGTGTCCTTGAACCAACACAGCTGATTTAAATGGCTAAATTAGCTCCTCGACATGTCCTGAAGTTCTGCAGAGGCCTGGTAACGAACTAATCATGTGATTCAGGTGTGCTGACCCAGGGTGAGATCTACAACCTGCAGGACACCGGCCCTCGAGGCCTGGAGTTGCCCACCCCTGCACTAGACCATTAATGAGACTCTGGCTGCAGAAGATTCAAGACACTTCTACCGGTGGGCTATTTGCTTCCACATATTCATGTTAACTGTAAAAAAAAAAAACAGGAAAAAAAAAAAAAAAACTACAGGTTCTTAAAGTGCATTGGCCATTTGTAGGCTCTATGACGAACTTTCCAGACCCTTGTCCACTGGTTGTAGCTGTAAGCAAGTAAGTAAATAAAATAAGTAAAGTTTATTTATTAAGTGCTTTTCACAAACAGTCACAAAATACTGTACACAAAAAGAGTAAAAGAAATAAGAACATTAAGTGCTATGAAAGCAAAGACAAAGACAAAGTAAGACACAATAAAATAAGCATTGTAACGATAATAACCTGATTTAAAAAAAAATAAAAATCTATTAATGTCGATTCATTTCAGTTTTCTTTATATAGCACCAAATCCCAACAATCAGAGGACCTCTTCACAGGGAGACTATCCATGGAGACCAAAATCGTTTTTTCACAAATACTGGGCCTTCTAGCATCGAACGATGTGTGAATTGTCTCACTTTTGTGGTTAGACTATAGTGGACCTAAGAGGAACTGCAGTTTTTGGCAGTAATAATTTGTGATTTCACAGTTACAGTTCTTTGAATCTTCTTTTTTAGAAAGACATAAAACATTTAATGGAGAATAACTCCTGCTGCTCATTCACATAACCACATAAGATCAGTGGAATTGCCCACCCCTGGACTATACTAACTTGTGAAGCAGCCATGAAATAGGAACACTCTGTTGAGAAAAGGGACAAAGGTTACATCTAGCAGGCATCTGATAGGAAAAGAGTTAATATTGGTAGCATGCAGTGTATTAATCTCAGTAGCCAGGCACAAACAATGTCTTCTCTTTTACTTGACGCAAACCGTAAGCGAATCCTCTTTATCCTTCACATCTGGATTTCGGTATCACTGGTCATTTACATAAGTGCTGTAGCCAAAAGGAATTAAGCTGTAATTATACTTCTGGATTGTATGACATCAGCAACATTAGAGCAGCAAAACAGATTTGGGCCCACAGTGGGACCCGGTGTGAGACTTGAGGAGAACCACAGTTCTCCACCATTCAAACCCGAAACAGGAAGAGTTTTGCCCGACCACACAAGCTGCTGTTATAACTGCCAAGCGTAGTGGAGACAGAGAAATCACAAATGAGCAGATCAGAGACTGGGTGGAGCCTGTGGTCTTAATCAATGAACTGGAGAAGTGATGGAAGCAGAAAGGAGTGATGGAGGGAATGGAAGCAGAGGGAGTGAACATCACAAGTCCCTGTGGACTATCCACTGAGTCGTGTCATGAAAGTTTTAACCAACTTAAGCAGATAACCGCTTCTGCTCTACCCTAGCTCATACATATAACCTGGCATACATTGTGCCTTGTATTGTGTCTGTGTGTGTGTCTTATCACGTGTAGAAAAACAACATTTTGTCCAAATATGCTGTCAGAGTTTAGGAGTGGCGCCGTTGTCTCCGTGTCAGTCACAGACCACTTAAAATGCACCGTTTCAAATAACTCGTGTCCTGAGTGACCTGAATGGCAGCACAGAAGCCGAATAAGAACAGCTGGCTCTATTAATAGAACAATTATGATAATGAATCATTGCCAAACACATTTATGATGGCCTACTTTTCACTCACAGCACTGATCACTTCAGTGGTGAAAGTGTTGAAACAAACAGTGATTGTTTTAATATGCTGCTTTTATTCCTAAATCCAGAAAACCACTAATCTATGAATTGCAGTGTTTTCTACCTCACCTTGTATGTTGTTTCTCTGAACCTCGATGTTTGAATGACATTTGTTTTTTAGGTCATACTGGTCATTCTGTTGATATAGTGTGGGCATACCCTGAAGTGCCCCATTACAAAACTGATAAGTTATTTTCAGCACCAATACAGATTAGTTGGAGTCAATTTGACAGTTTCCAGTAAAAAAACAAAAAAACAAAACAACAACCAAAAATACAAAAATCATGCTGTCAGTTTTTAAAATGACTCCATACGAAAAAATTCATTAAATGTATTTTTTCATGCTATCTCTACGTGAAAGAACCCTCTGCATGCTTCCTAAACCACTCACCTGAACTGCTACAGCCTGCAAATACACTCCTTTGTGCCTGTCTGTGGCACGGTATCCTTTATTGATATGTCTGATATCTAAACAATTGCACTGAATAAAAAAAAGATGTCTTTATTGTTGTGATTGATCAAAAATCATTTTATTTTGAAAGGGTGCGTGTGTGTAATCAAATACATCATAGTTTTACATAGATGCTGCAAACTTTTTATACAGAAATTGCTGCGGTGTGCACACTATTGCTAATTATAACCATACAGTGTGACATGTGTGCATTAACCCAGTTCATGTTGCTTTTTTAACAATACTGTTGCGTCATCAGCAGTGACAAAATAACTTCTGCTTTCTGGTGTGGCTGTTGCAGATTAGGCAGGTATTGATCACGTGCAAAAACATGTTTAAAAAGTCGGCACGTGTGCGGCAGTAATTTGTCTTGGATGTCGTTGTGAAAGAATTTATAAAGAAATGCCGTTTGGACAGGCTTGACCGATAAGTCTTTTAATTCAAATATCAGGTACACAGTAATTGTTTGGAACAGTTTTTCGAGGTTAGAACTATTATAATCGTGTTATTTGGATATCCTGACCTGGGTCACTGCTTTTTTTTAAGTTGAACCTTATGTTTCCATGGTGACCTTCATCATCACCATCATCTAGAAAGGCTCAAACCCTGAGATTCGCACTAAGAACCTTCTTGCTATAAATCTTTCCCCTTTAAGGACAACATTTGAAGACTCTTCCATACCCTTTATTGCTATATCAGTAAAGACATGATTTAATGATCATTAGAATAGTTTCAGAGTTTTTCCAAGGGTAGCTGCAGAGGCAGAGACCATAGGCCTGAAATATGACTGAAACTGCTTTTGGAAAAAAGCTCAAGGGTTACTCCAAGTTAGCGTCCAAGGGGTTAAGAGTTAAAAGACCAGCTGATAGTAATATCAAAGAAGTATATTTCAGCCTTGTTCTTTTGCCTCTTTTTAAACCATGACAGCTTAAAGATTTAAGCGGGCTGAAGATGCCCTAATGATTTTTGCCAAACTAAAGCTTCAAACTGGATCAAATAAAGATGTCAAGGAGGGCGACTTCCCAGCTCCCAGCTATGATGACAAAGTCATCCATGGAGTCAAGCCCTGCGTTGTCCTTGTGGAAGGAATTAAATGTAGGTCACCACCAAAATGAAAGGCCCGGCCTCGGCCTGGGGGGATATGTGCCCAGGGTCCTCTGTTGCTCTGGGGGAATGCAAGTGTAGGAAATAAACAGATTTATCACACGTGGCTATTTTTAGAAGCTGTGTGCATGCCTGTAGAGCCTCCTTCTACTTCTTTTTCATCTGCCTTAATGCCATTGTGTTAAGGAAATATGGCTAAGATTACTTTTGTCTTTTACTTTGTCACGGACTATCATTTGACTCAGTTGTTGCCCAGCTACTGACTACTAGAACATCTCCTATGTTAGGTCTTCTGTCTCGTATATAATCCATCAAGGTTCAAGTCCTCATAGACTTTTGTCCTTCATAGTGTTGTGGAATATGTTTCAGTGAAGAATAATTAAACAGTGTTGTCATGCTCTTGTGTCATTGTACTGTCAAATCTAACGGAGATATCATGCACTGACTTCTCAAATGTTGCTAAACCTAGTGTCCAACCTTGTATCCAGTAAAGTTAGAAAAAAACTACATTAAATATAATTAAAACTGAATGTAGTGGTTTATAAAAATACCCCAAAGATGACACTTCACATGTACAAGGACACCGAGACATTGGTGAGGTCTGGGGCAGCAGTGACGGATGGATTCAAGGTGGGGTGGGATTACGTCAGGGATCGTCTCTGAGCCCCTTCTTGTTTGCAGTGGTGATGGACAAGTTGACAGATGAGGCCAGGCAGGAGTCTCCATGGACTATGATGCTCACAGACGACACTGTGATCTGTAGTGAGAGGAGAGAGCAGGTGGATGAGAGCCTGGAGAGATGGAGACATGGACTAGAGAGAAGAGGAATGAACGTCGGCAGAATACATGTAGCTGTGAGTGTGAATGAGAGGGAGATGGGGGGAACAGTGAAGCTGCAACAAGCAGAGGTGGTGAGGGTAGAAGAGTTTAAATACCTGGGGTCAAGCATCCAAAGCAATGGACAGTCCACAAGGGGCGTAAAGAAGAGAGTGCAGGCGGGGTGGAGTGGGTGGAGATGAGTGCAAGTGCCGATTTGCGACAGAAGGATGGCAGCAAGAGCGAAAAAGAAGGTTCACATGATGGTCGTGAGACCTGCTATGATGTGTGGTTTGGACAGGATGCCGAGCTGGAGGTGATGGAGGGAGAGGATTAGAAATGAGTACATCAGAGGGACAGCTCAGGTTGAGCAGTTTGAAGATAAAGTTAGAGAGGCGGTGAAGGAGGACATGCAGAGGGCTGGTGTGAGAAAGGATATTAGGGATAGGGTGAGATGGAGACAAATGATCAAAACGGCAGCTATTTGGACATTTTACAGCTGATGACATTAATAAGCAACAGGTCAGTAACAATAATTGGTTAGTGTCTTATAGAAGGTTGAGCTTTTTAGAGGTGAAGGTGTGGAAGTGTTCACCATGCTCGTCAACAGTTAAGTCTACCATGCATATTCTCAAGGAGGTGGTTTAAATTTTTTTTTTTTTTCCCAATTAATACACGAGTGATTTATAAACTATTATAAAACATTTGATTCAGTCTCCACACAGCGTCCCAACTTATTTGGCAACTTGGTTGCTTTGGGGAGACGATCCCTCAAAATAGTCTACCATCAATTAAATATAGATGAGCTGCTTGGATTTCTCTGGCACTAGTGTCAGCTGTGCTTGAAGTTAGTTTGTAAAGATCATTATATCAGTTTTTTGTTTTAGAGCAGAAAATCATAAGGTGTACTGCATGCATGTTTTGTTTGATAAGTAATGAGATTCCATGTAAATTCTTAGGCCGTGTATTTGTGAAAGAGACAGTTATTGTTAGTCATCTTGTGTGAAGTCTTGATTTTTTTTTTCTTTGGTATGTAATATGTGTCACCATTACACATCATATTATTGTTCTCCTCGTCGTTGAACCAAAATATGAACCCTGAACACCCCGGTTCAGTTTGGATAATGGGACATTGGCACAAAAGGAGGCAGTCTGATATTGATCTGCTGTAAGCCGAGTGACAGTTTAGACAAAGTGGGCAGGCCAAGGTCACAGTGAGGGTCGTGGCTAGTTGCCGTCATCTATTGATTGTGGTTTGAAAGACGTGCACGTGCAACATTATGCCCTTGATTGCTGATAAACCCGATTCTGTGAAATTCTGATTATTACTAAGGTCACTAAAGTAGTCATCATTCACTTGTTTTGTAAATGCATTAAACTTCAGATGTTCAAGAATTATGAAGGTTTCTTTTACTTTTACTTGCCAACAGAAACATACATGTGCAATCCATAGCTGAATAGCTGATTTAAAAGCTTTATAAACAACTTTTGAACACTGCATCATTCACGAAAAGGTTCAAGAGCAACTCAAATAAGAAGCCCTGAAATGTTATCTGCTTACCAAGTTAGGAATTCATCGCTAAGGTTTTAGCAACTTTAACATAGTGAAACTAGGGGGGGCTTATACAAAACTTAGGCTAGTATCAGTAGTTTTCAGTGCAGCCGTAAGGTGGACAACACTGGAAACATGACAGCACTTAATTCAATTCAATATTCAATTCAATTCAAAGCACTGACAACAAAATTGTCAGTGCAAATATCTTCCCAAGTGTTTGCAAGGAACGCTGACTAATGTTGAGTGTTGCAATGCTACGAGAAAATGGCAATGGGCTGGTTTTGGAGTCAGGAGCTGGGGGAGTTGCTGCAGGGAGGAATGTGGAGTCTGAGGCTATAGTGGAAGAGGGATATTAAACATTTCAGGATGATGACTGGGAGGTCACCGAGTTCATGAGCTTATCTGCCTGTGAAACCTCTAACTGTAATGCAAGAGGAACATGGAGAAAATGGAAAGAATTACAGGGAGTGTTTCTTGAATGAAGAGCGGAGTGATCTAGTTTCGTTGGTGATGGGCTGTGTAGACCCTGAAGCAGATACTGTTGTAGTGAGTGAATACGTTTTTGATCGTGCCTATTAGAATGTAGTAAAGTTCAAAGTCAGAGGACTTCAATGTTTTTGCTGTAAGAACGTGCAGTCATTTCGGTTAATTTGACACTATCTGAACACTTCTTGCTTCTTCGCTGGATGCACACCCTAAATACATTTCTGGAAGAGTATGTTACGAACATTTACACATCACTTTCAGCACGGCACATCTGAACACTATCTCATTAAGAACTTGGCGTGCACAAGATAGCAGCTGTGCTCGTGTGTCTTGTCTTGATATTCGCAGCTCACTGACAGAAATGATTGATTTAGAGCGCAGCAAAATAAAGAAATGACTGCTTTCTAACCTCTCTCACAGTCTCACTTTGTCCAAACTGCCTTCTTTAGAGACAAATCTAATTTTTGTTCAGACGGCAAAGATGAACATGTTATAAACGCTGGTGCCTAAATGCAACTGAATACAAACGTTGTGCACTTTTAGTTGACGGAGGCACACACTGACCTCACCATATACCTTTTGTATGTTGCTTTTGCTCACTCACTGACAAAAAAATCCCCCCGAAAAACAAACTTCCTGGAAGGAACTTCCACACATTACAACAGTTCAGAATAATGACGTTCAATCTGAGTTTTGACAAAGCCATATTGACACTTGTTTCCAGAAATAGTTCCTCTGGGTTTACAGCGGTCCTTCGCGGGTGTTACGTTCTAAAAATAACCCACAATACGTGAAATCCGCAAAGTAGCAAACTTTATTTTTTACAATTATTATAGATGTTTTAAGGCTGTAAAACCCCTCACTACACACTTTCTACACTTTTCTCAGACAGGCGTTGACATTTTCACACGTTTCTTGTTTAAAAGCTCTCAAAATTCAATCCAAGTCCAGTATTATAGAATGAAACCAAAGATCAAGCCCTGATTTCAGGTCCAGAACATGGGAATAGAGCAGCTGTGAGAGAATTCAACATTAATGAATCAATGGTACGGAAGTTGAGGAAGCAAGAAGAATGAGTAAAGTTTGACTTATCTGACTGTTTGGTTTAACTTAATGCGCCTTATAATCCTTTGACGTCAACACTGTTGTGTTTGTTGTCTTCTGCTAGCAAAGATTTATGTAAATTTGACAAGCTGGACGGATTCTGTTCTGTACAGGAGACACGGCACGAGATTGATTGAAAATGGTCTACAGCCGATCAGGACGCAGAACACAATGTGCTGTAGGGCTGCCACAAACGATTATTTTGATAGTCGACTAGTCACCGATTATTTTTGCGATTAGTCGACTAATCAGATCATGCATGCATTGGACGTAAAACGTATAGATTATTGCACCAGCAGCATCTGCTCTTATATAACTATCATTAGCTTACAGCTTTAAGTGTTTAAGGTATGTGCTAACTAAAAATAAAGACAAGATGATAGTTTATTAAATTTTAATGAAATTTGCAGATTGTTTTGGTGAAGTTTAATAAACTCCTTGCTATCTAAAATATAACGGGACACCAGAATATTCTCGAGCATCTCACACTTCTGATAATCAGTTGTCTGCTTGACGTTTATTCAGCTGGGTAAAAACTATAACTTTAATCTCAGCCAAACAGATTTACTCAGGAACAAATAAAATACTAAAAAAAGCCAAACAATAACATTTTGAAGTTATCTAAGTGACTTATATGTTTAACCTGAGTAGCGAAAGATGGCGGTGGGTTTGAAAACGATTTTCCGGGAGTCCGGTGTTCTCACGGGCTCTAGTGAGCCTTGCCCCCGGCTAGCTATCGAGCTAGTGGGTAACAGACGTCTCCGAAAACGTCGGAGCGCTTTAGAAAATATGTGGTGTCTTGATAAACTGAGCAGATATTTGAGGTTTACACAGCTACATTCTCGCCTGAAAATATGTTAAACGTTTATTTTGTGACCCAGAAAGAATAATAAGAGTAATATTAAAACTAACTAGCTGCCACCATTGTTGGAAACTGAGCAGGGCTGCGCTATGAATTCTGGGACAGAGCTACTTCTTCTTCTTCGGTGTTTAACGGCAGCTGGCATCCTTGTACATGCAGTGCTGCCATCTTCTGTTTCAGTCCGTTATTACACTCTTAAATCCTACTACTTATTCCTGCGTCTTTTGGGATCTTACAAAGCTTCAAACGACGCGTCGACTATTAAATCAGTTGTCGACGATTTTGATAGTCGACGTAATCGTGACTAGTCGACTAATCGTGGCAGCCCTAATGTGCTGTAAAAAAAAAAAACCCAAACAACCCCCCCACCACCACCACCAAAAAAGTGCAAAATTGCACCAAAGGCAATCGAAACAGCGAGGAACCACTGTATTCCATACCTGCTGCACCAAACAGAGAAAACCAAACAACAGGGAAATAATTGCACTCCCTGAGCAGCATCCCTGTGTAGGTTAAATTAATCCCGTCATGAAGACAGCATCAATTCATATCTAACAGAAAATGACTGATTATATATTTGACTACAGACAGTTGAGCTGTCAGTTATAGTTGACTAATCCATTTACTAAAGTTTATGGATCCATTTCCATCAAAAAGTACAAAATTCATTCAGTCATAAATTTGGTATCAGAATTAAGGTGCCGAGGTTTGACAAATCTGACCTCGTGCGTTATAGGTCAGACGGAGTCCTATGAAATCTCACAAACAACAGATGACACTACTGAAGATTGTTATAGTGAAAGTGACACATGTCTGATTGACAGAATGTCCTCACTTTGAAATGATTGAGAAATTCAGTCTGAAGGGGCCTTCTGTTAGCCAGGAACAATTGTATACCTGAAAATGGTATTTAACCTTTTTTTTTTAAGCTCAACGTACAAAGTGAAGTTTGTCACTTGGTTACAATTAGGTTCACAGTTGATAAAGCCAGCCATGGCCATGTTTGATAGTGGACATGATGTTGCCAACTGTTGAGGGTGTTTTAAAGGCCTTGCTGGAATGCTTTGAAATACTTAAGGTAAGCCGATAATAAATGTGTTCATGTTTCAAAAGCCTTAGAACTTCCTTTTCAAAAGATTTTCATCTTGTTGTGCTCTCACACAGTTAAGTTGCCATAAGCCATGTCTTGATCCAATATTAGTTAAAATCATTAGTACCATGCCTTACACTTTTGTTTATTTAATTTATCAAATTTTTTGGGTGGAAATACCTGTTGTAGTTTGGGTGCTATGTTGACTATTTGCCTCATCTGAATGCTTTCAGTATATCTTTTCTGTCTCCCTTTTTGCTTCTTGTCTACCTTCTGCTTTTACTTTTCTTAATTATTTGGCCAGTAAGTTAAGGGGCATCGAAGCAATATGATCATTGACTTTTCAAAAAACATTTTTTAGGAAAGGTGGCCAATATCCATTCCACCCCGCACCCAATAAGTACAGATGTGCTGAATTTAAGTTGCTCTCCTCGTAGAGTCTGATCCGGTCACCATAGGTGGTACACGGCTTAGACAGGGCAGCGCCCCCTCTGTAGCTGTTATGATAATGAAGCGGTGTTTATGAGTGTATGTGTGTGCTGCAAAGGAGATCGTTGCATAAAGCTCCATTAGGTGATTACCCTCCACCCACACCCCCGTTATCCGTAGACCATGCCATTTGGTGACACCTCCCTCCCCACTGTCTGTGTGCGGGCACTTACATATGTATGTTTTGGCTGGCAGAGGGGGAACAGCTGCTGATTATGACAAGGACACTGAGTAGGAAGTGTCTCCTTCTCAAACCTGTTTATACTATTACAGGCCAAAAGGTGTGTGTGTGTGTGCATGTTTGCCATTCACATATGAGCCAGAAGACTGCTTGCGACTGTGGGTATCTGAGTCAACCTTCTGCTGGGCTCAGCTTGCTGGTTTCTTATCTGTGGGAAGGAACAGACAATCGGATAGTCAGACGGACAGGAAGGAATAAAGGTTACGCACAGCTCCATATGTTCACACAAACATGCGCAAAAAGTCTTGATCCTACACAAAGTGGTTTGTTTTACCAGGAGGATATGCAAATGTATTTTTATTTTATTTATTTAATTAAGAAGTTTAATTGCGATCAAGATCTTGCTTGCAACTGGGCCCCAAGTTAAAAAAAATACTGCATATAACTTAATGGCCACTTTATTAGTTACATCTTGCAAGTACATGTTTGGACCCAGTTTTGCTTTCACAACTGCTTTAATTCTTCATGGCAGAGATTCAACAAGATGCTGGAAATGCTCCTCAGAGATTTTGATCCATATTGACATGACAGCATCACACAGCTGCTGCAGATTTGTCGGCTGCACATCCACGAAGTGAATCTCTCGTTCCATCACATCCCAAAGGAGCCCCGTTTGATTGAAATCAGTGACTGTGGAGGCCATTTGAGTGCCGTGAACTCACTGTCATGTTCAAGAAAGCACTTTCCAATGATTTGCGCTGTGTGACATGGTGTGTTATTCTGCTGGAAGCAGCCATCAGAAGATGGGTCAGTTGGTACTAAGGGGCCCAACGTGTGCTTAAAAAAAAAATATCTCCCACCCGATTGCACCAGCAGTATGAACCGGTTGCTTCAGTGTTGTTTATGCCAAATTCTGACCCCAGCAATGTTGCAGGAGAAATCAAGACTCATCAGACCAGTCAACGTTTTTCCCGTCTTCTCATGTCCTAGCCCATGTGAATATGTAGCCTCGGTTTCCTGCTTTTAGACCATCTGCTTCATTCTGTGTTTTTCTCTTCTGACACCAAGAAAGACTTTTCACCCAGGGAATCACTGCTCATTAAATCTTTTCTTTTGTAGACTATTTTCTTTAAATCCTATAGATTGTTGTGTGTATGAAACTCCCAGTAGATCAGCAGTTCCTAAAATGCTCACAAGAGTTTATCTGGCAGCACCAACCACTTAAATCACCTCTATTCCCCCATTCTGACACTCCGTTTCAACTCAGGCAGGTTGCTTTGATTATATCTACACACCCGAATGCACTGCCATGTGATTGGTTGATTAGAAATGTGAATTAAAGAGCAATTGAACAAGTGTAATTAATAAAATTTGTGTACATATTTCTAAACAACAATCATACACATATTAACACACAAATATAAGCTCTAGTGAAAGCACTTTCAGGTAATGGAGAAATTAAAAACCAGCAGAGCTTTAAAGCCACACTTTTTTAAAAAAAAACAAAAAAACCCCACTTATGACAGTGACAGTATTTTTGAGGCTGTTGACCTGCTCTGTGTGCAGACATGCACACGGACCCCTGCTCTCATTATGGGCAAGTGTTTTTTCTTATTATAGTACCGCTTCTTTGACTCCATTTGCAGTAGTAGCAGTGATAGTTGCCCTTGTAGTGAAGTGTCTGTGAGGACAGGTCTGAATACCCTTGCGTACTTGTTAATGTAGAAAGGTTTAACATTATCTTTAGATGGTTGTCTGGGTTTTCAGTCAGACATGTATTATTATATTTTCACCAATCACAGCAGAGAGCCCCTTGCTGAATAAAACTAGTCCCAAGCCTCCGCGCTGACCCTCCAACACAGGCTTATTGGCTTTTTTGCAGCTTCACCTAAAATAAGTGTTAGCTCAGCTGTGGGAGATTAAGGTAGTTAACACACTAATCTAATATAAAATTAACAACCTTCTACTCGCTCTGTCGAGATTGTGTTTGGAGGTTGAGGTTATGTGTTTGCTTTTAGACCTTTTTATTCTCACTAATTTTATAAATGGATTGCTGATGAATTCTGTTCTCTTAAAAAGACTTCAGTTCCTTCATTTTGTTGTGTACAACCTCTATGATGGCTGTTGTATACATATGTTTTGAAGCTATTGATATTAGGTAAGGTGTTTGGGATTGACTAGTCACAGCCACTGCATACTTCAGAAAAAGAAACTTGACATTGCTTGAAATGTAGTGTTTTGCTGAATTTGCACACAGTTAGTGGTAAGTTCAGTATTCAAGGCAAGTGTGGCAGTATCTTGAAGTGGGATGCAACGCGTTAATGGGTAGTGCTCAGTATCAGCCTTACATCGTGCATGCTTTCTCTAATGGAGCCATAACTATGTGGTCCTATTTTTGACAAGGAAGTTGTGAAGCTAAAGGAGTCGTCACTGGAAAACAAACTTCTTTCTCTCACAAGTTAGCAACTTTCCTGCCCACATTGTATTATTCCTCTCATTAGCAGAAACTCAGGCCCGGGATGCTTGTAGAAGCATAAATGACTTAAATGTTTCTATTCTTTCCTTATAAAAAACAGTATTTCATTGCTGTGTGTGTCATACAGTTGCAGGCTGCAATGCTTTAAGTTTCTTGGAGGGATGTTTTTGATGCAGCGGCAGCAGCTCTGAACTACCAGCATTATAGTGTTACTGCCAGTGTCTTACCATTTTCCCTTGATCATCTTCCTGAAATGCTAACGATGATTTTTTTTTTTTTCTTTCTACATAACACCCGCCTACCCAACTCAACTCGTGAATACGCTGAAACCATTAAGCCCCAAGGCAGCCAGCTTTAGATGAACACCCTCACAACAAATCTCGGAGGCTTCGTTGTGTGCACCAGTAGCTGGATTACATTAACTCTTAGCACAGTCGCAGGAGTCTCTATGCTCGGCTCTCAACCTGTCTTTCTTGCTCGTACCATTCCACAGTTTGGTCAATGGAGCTTTTGTGGGGAGGGGATATTGAATTAATTAGGCCTATAGCGATAACAGTGTCTTAACCCTGGGTATAAGCCAAGGCTCTGCTTTTTTTCTCTCCCTTTTTTTAAACACCTCCTTTGAAACACTGGTCACAATTCTTCCTATTTAGTTTTCTAAGAGCAGCACCGTCTAAATGGAGTCGAATCAATGGCCGCTTTTGTATGCGAAGTGAACTGACAGTCGGCTGGACACTCCGGCTTGTCTGAGCACTCTTTACGGTTGACATTCGGCAAAAAGAAATTCTGCCTGGGAACGCGCAAAGAGCGACTGGTATCTGATTGACTTTAAATCAATTTCCTCTTGGTGCGCAAGCGATTAGATGTTTGCGGGCGCTACTTGCGAATTCTGGTAATGCACAAGAAGATTATCCCTGTCTGTGTCCTTCATACAATGGCATATAACCGTGATAGAATAGGCGATATACTGTAATAGATGATTGAGTTGATGCATGTCAAGAATATTTGTATAAGAGATTCATTATCTTCAGACGTGGAAACTCTGTGTGCATTGTACGCTTGCTCGAGTTAGGATGTGCGCATCTGTGATTTATCACCAGTGTCACCGAACGTGGCTGCAGTGGGAGCCTCTCCCCGTATTCTCACACATCTATTTTTACCAGCTTATTGCTTAGCAGCCCACTGGAGACAAAATGATTGCAAGATAAGACAGATCGGGAGATGGAAGAAAGGGGTTTCAAGGGAAGTAGGCAAAGCAGGGAAAGCCCTCTGCTGTCACTAAATAGAAGACAAAGATATTTTGCCATGGGCACTGGATGCTTTTATTTGTGCCAGAATAATTCGATTTTTGGAGTAGGATAAAATCAATTAGGTAGAGAGTGAGATAACGCTAAAGAGAACTTCAGAGCGGCGTGTACAATAGCGTGGAAATCACATTAGTCAGGCAAACATTGAATGGTTAAATAGAAACACAGCGTTTCATGTGTAAAGCTGTTTACCGCTGGTGCCACACCGGCCAACTGTCTGCAGCCATTAAAGGCAAGTGCTAGAATTTCACAGGCTGCATGCCAATTCAGAAACAGACACACACACTCCCATTCCACCCCGGCACATATGGCAGGCTCTCACTGAGGTGCCACTACAATACTTCACACCCCACCCGAGAAATAACATCATAGCAGACAATTGATAATCATTCTTTTAGGCTCTGCTGTTTGCAACTCGCTCTGCACCAATTGCGATGGAGGCTTCTAATGCATGTGGATATATATGCACAACTTAAACGAGAGGATATAGGAACAGAAAGATTAGGATTATGGGGAGGAAGGTGGAACAAGTGTGTGTGGGAAATCCCAAAGGGTGCACATGGCAGTTCATTTGACATCATAGCATTCAGATTCCCAAGGTGATGAAATGTCACATAATGAAATGGGAAAAAAAGAAGTCGTCTAACTTTACGTTTCTCTCTGTTTTTCTGTCTAGGTACTACCCGTGCCCCACGCGAAGGAGAAGTTCCTGGCGTGGACTACGACTTCCTCTCAGTAGAGCAATTCCTGGAATTGGAGAAAAGTGGGACCCTCTTGGAGATAGGAACATATGATGGTAAATTAGAAAGGTTGCTGGACAGGTGAATCTTAGAAGTAGAACCAGCAGATCGAGCCTCCCATCTCTACCAACAACAATATAACACAAACAGGGTTTAAATCACTTTAAAACCTGCTGCTTGTATTGTATTAGAAGACTCATTTTGTAGTTTGTTTGAGCTTTTGCTATTTTTCTGAATAAGCGACACAGTGTAAAGGTGTGAGATTAACTGAATAACATTTAGATACCGTACTGAGCTAACAGTTTCCTGGAAGAGATACAAAGGCACAGGCGTGCTACACAGCACATTTGTTCAACACGGACCCATTTTACAAATCTCAGACAGCTTTTACTCTTATTCTGAGTGAGTTTTTAAACTTTATTTATTTCCACACAAAGATACGCCCATAATGAAACTTGCGGAGAGCACAAAAGCCTCTGTGTCTCTACTAAGCAGAGGGCACACACAGAGCTCTGCAACATGACAAGTCAACTGTCATGTAGTTTGCTTTTCCCATCATATCTATTACGTAATGTTTTGAAATGCCTGTCAAAATACAGTTATGGACCTCAGACAGGTCTGACGTGTGTGAGAATAAAGTCTGAAGCTTGGTTAGGATCTAAAATGTGGTTCGAGACTGCGTATAAGAACTGACAACTGAAACTACAGTATGTAAACATCCGTCCACCTTCTTCAGTCTATGCATGGTGTAAACCTGGGTGTTTTGCTCTTACAGAAAAGCAGAAACATTATCATCTTGGATAATTCCATCATGTTTGACTGCAGGTTTTTCGCTGTTATTATATCTTCACGTCTGATAATGTAAAGTTCAAACTATGAATCATCTGTAACTCTATCGGCTTCTAGAATTTAATTATTTTATCCTTTAGGTCTGTGAGCACGGTTGATTAATTGTACTCAAGCCAATGCAAAATAATTAGACTAGCTCAGTATAGCTTACTTATATTTTGGAGCAAACACCATTCGCTCATTAAGACTGTGGCTTTAGATGCTGGTCTGCAGATGGTACAGTCTCTTTACCTCTGCCTGGTTACTCTTTGGACGAGCATGAGTGATTTTCTGTATGTTTGAATTTGAATTTTTTAGTTGAACCAAAATGTTTCGCTGGCACTGAAGAAATGGATTTTTATGGAGGAAAGCAGGTGCTGTGCTGTGTCAGAGTATCTATTATCTGAGAAACTGGTGTTTAAGGTTGACTTAGAAAATATCAGTCTAATTAAGCTATAGCAGTAAAAAGTGATTTGAGAAATAGAGTAACTGTTTAGTTATAAAAAATAAAAAAAGGGGGGGGGGGGGTGATGCTTGTGAAACTTTTTTGAGATTAAACACAAAAAAAGAACAAAAGCAGTTTTGCTTTGGAGATTAGCATTCTCCCACAGACAAACACAACTTGACAATTTGCATACAAAGACTGTGACTAAACCCCCTTCAACACACACTTCACTCACACACTATAGGCCCTTTGACCCCTCCTCTTATGCCCTCCCACTACTCTTTTCTGTGTCTTTCTGATCCCCGCCCATCTTCCCTTCTGCCTCCTTCATCACCTAGGTAACTATTATGGGACACCCAAGCCACCAGTGCAGCCCCCCAGTGGGAAAGTGATTAGCAGTAGTGGTAACAGCGGTGATGCCCCACTGCCAGACGGGCTCAGGAGTAGCCTGCCGGGCTCACAGCACTCCACTCCCCGACGCTCCAAGTCCTACAATGACATGCACAATGCTGGATTAGTGCCTGGAGAGCAGCAGCAGGAGGACGACGAGGACCTCCATGACATGAACAGCAGCTTTACAGGTACGTGCGGAGGAAGGAGAGGAAATCGGATGGGTGGAGAGTCTCTTATAAGTTTAGATTGACACTCGAGTAACACTGAGCGTTGTATCTCCATGATTTTGTGCATTGAAGAAGCGCTCTGCTGTTTGCTTTTAGTGAAGAGTACAACAGCACGTGTATAAATGACCATGTATGGCTCTGTCAGGACGCTGCCATGTTGAAGAAAATAACCCTCTGCTATGACACAAATGTATAATAAGAGCCACGGTTTAAACCATCTGCAAAGTTCCATTTACTCAAGTCAGATTAGCAAGACATGAGGGAGACTGAAGTGAATAACTCTAAATGAATAACAACTATAGTTGGTTAAAATTTTCAACTGATGAGACGAGAATATTTCATTATCGAGTCATGAAGGGAACACTGACAGAGCACTGTTTTTGCGTGTACACTGAGTACATTAATACTTGATTGCTTGCTGATAACGCTCCTTTACATAAATTGGCGTTAGACTTCAGATAAGTGATCTGACAAAATAAGATCAGCATCTCAAAAGATTTTCTGTTCATTTTTATTTCATTTTAACTCCATAAAAAATTATTAATCTGAAAAGTGTTTCCTGGAGGAACTGATAATTGATTTCTATCCAATATAGTATTGAATACTATAAGAGTGGAGCCAGAAAAGCAAATACTAAATAAAATAATGTGAATACCAAACCTGTTGATTTGCCCGCACTAACGCCTTGGTAGCTGTGTACACAAGCTGTGGCACCACACAGTGCACTCATCTTCTCTGGCCAGCTCAGCACAGATGTGTGTGTCCTTCTCTCAAGCAGGGTGTGAGCTTGGCACCTGAAATCAAAAAGCAAATGGTCACTCAAGATGCGTGTAAGCCATGTTTTGAAGCCAGGTGTTAAGAGCAGCATTTTTTTTTGTCTCACATTCATTTTAATACAACTTTGGACAGAAGATAAAAGAATGGACCCAGAAGGCTGGCAGCAGACCCAAAGCTAAATTAAATTTGCCTTCTTTTCACAGAGAAGACCCAAAGTGATACATCACATCTGACACTTCTAAATGCTTATCTGCATTTTCAAAGAGATCTTTCCTCTTTCTCACACTTTGCCTGTAACCAGCTAGCAGCTGTGGTTGTTTTTAACTCCTCCTTGTTTCACGGGACTCACCGCTCCTTCAGCTGATTTGGACACCAAAGCAAACAGACCCTGCAGATCAGCCTGAGAATCACTTTCTTTCACTCTTTTAGTTTTTGGGAGAGGAGAAGCGGGGGAGAAAAATCATTTGAGAGCTGATGGATAAAGTGGGAGGCGAATGCAAGTGGAGAGAAGGTAGCAGGAAATTAAATAGAAAGAGGAGGTGACTGAGAAAGAGGGCAAGTCTAAAAAAGAAACGACTGAAAAGGGAGAAAGAAACAAGCAGGGGAGGTTTTTATACTGTGAAAAAGGATAAGCTCAGAAAAGAAGTAGGAGAAAGCACAAAAGAAGTGGAGAGAGAAAGAGCCCTTTGCTGTGGAGAGGGGCTGCAGAATACAAGAACTTCTTTGATTGGTGAGTAAGTGGTCTCTGGCTCTGACTGCATCTGCTGCCTGCGTATCTGCATTCACACATGTAAAATAGTGCCATCTGGCTGCGAGCATTAGACACCTGAGCAGATTCCATATGTGAAATTGATTTTGGGGGAAAATAGTCCATTAAATTAAGTTTAAGTTGGTAAAATGACAGCAGTGCTGCTTGTTTGACATTTAAAGAAATGAACTGGAGTAATTTCTGGGATTTCCTTGTTAGTCGGCGAGTAGGAAATTTAAGGAGTTTCAGCCTTAAAGCTGTGGCTGACATGTGTTTTTCAAATGTGGCACCAGAAGTTGTTTAACTCTCTGTGATTGTGTGACAAGTGCCACTCAAGTGTGAGTGTGGAAATGAACCGGCAGGAAGCAAGGTGCTAGCACTTTCAAGGCGTGAACTGCCCACTCAGCATTCTTTACTGAAGGAGGAAAGAAACAAGCCCAAAGTACTTCTGTCTGTAGGAAGTTATTGGGCTAAATGGAAACATGCTATAGCAACTTAACTGATTTCATTCAATAAATAGGTGCAAAAACTCACTGACATGAGGCTTTCTTGTCATCTAGTTGTGGATTTTTACAGCCTCATGAAACTTTTTTCAAATTTTTTTTAGTCTTTAAATTATTCAGACTGCTCAGGCAGGCGATGTTTTTATTCCTATTGAAATTTAAAACATTATAGAAATACACTAAATGACTGGAATTCTTCCAAACTCCCATTTAAATTATGTTTCAGTAATTCTTAATGTATTAGGAAATGTTTTTTTTCTATTAGCGAACAGACTTTAAGGTTACATAATAGACTGTATCTTGTGACGATACTTAAAAAAAAACGGTGTAATCAACAGGAGCACTTGTTTGTTTGAAGACAGTTGTCTTTTCTTTAGTTGATTTCGTGATGCGTTCCATTTGCGTCACCCATCTTCCAGAGCAAATGGAATTTCCTAATTGAGTACATCCTAGTAAAGTCCGGTCAGTGCTCTGTGTGTGGCTCATTCAGCGAGTCACAGATACACAACAGTAGTGCAGCAGATTGCAAGTTTTACAGTTTCACTCATGTTTACGTGCACTGCTGCCATGTTGGATTGCTGAGTTGGGTTTGGTGGGAGCTTTCCGGTTGACAACTGGTAGCTTGGAAATCCAAGCTTGAAATGCAGCGCACCATTGTCCCAAGGTTAACTCATTGTTTTCACAGCTACTTGTTGCTCCTTGAAAGTGTTACTGGCGTCCTTTAGTTGAAAGATTTTTGACACCAGGCTGTGTGTGTGTTCTGGGTTTTTTGTCCCTCCAGGAGACTCTAGTGAATTAGACGAGATTCATCACTCGGTGCTCCCTTTCGCCCCCCGCCAGAGTGACCTGTCCTACGCTGGGACAACCCCCTCACCACCGGCCACCACGGAGAGCACACAGCAGACACACACTCACCTGAGCCATCCTCCCCCAGAGGATCCGCTGGGACCTCTGCCCGACAACTGGGAGATGGCCTATACCGAGAACGGAGAGGTCTATTTTATAGAGTAAGTACCAAAGGTCGGATTCCAGTAGTGCTTACTCTTAAATCAGATATTATCAGTGTTCACTGTCAATGTGGCTGAATGAAGCTTCCTTTCATTTTGATTAAACTCTGTTTAAAATGGGACATGACTTTATCTAACGCGACACATTTTCTCATGGCTGACTCTCTTTCTGTATTAACCGTCGTCTGCACCGTCTAAACCAGATCCAGGTTTCATCTTAATGTGACAGACGTGTGTCGCTGTGGAGAGTACTCGAAGGCTTTAGGAAGCATGAAAGTTTAACGAATGCAGCGTACATTACCAGCGGCTGCATGAAGCATAATTCAGGATACCAAAGAGTTCCTCCTGCATCGCTCCTGCAGCCATGAACCTTTAACCAATTTAAAGTCTGCAAGATAGAGAATTAGAGAGAAATTTATTACAGATTACCTGGTCATGCTTTCCATCTATGATGCCTTACTCCTTGCTGTTGTTACTTGCCAAACAGATTCTAATAGATTTGAAATTCCTTAATATTAGGCATAAAACTTTAAATATCCAGTGTAACTTACTTATGTTTATATTGTTCTTCTTTTTAGGATTCTTCCAGCTGTGTTATTCTTCTCTACACCCATTAAAATGAACAATCATAATGTTCTTTTTTACTATTATTAACATGGTAAAAGCATTCCACTTTGCTCAGATTTAAATGTTTCCTGTTTAATCTCAGCAATATTGACCTGACTTTCAGGGCTTTCAGTTAATGATCAAGTGCCGTGTGTCACGTTTTCCTTTTTTATAAATCATTCATTCCACCTGTTTCAGGGTCAAATTTCCGACGTCTATTAGCTACCCTCTAATAATTTGTCTTGTCTGGCCTGTCTTGTGTGTTCTGTTTAGCCACAATACAAGGACGACCTCCTGGATAGACCCTCGGTGCCTGGACAAACCTCAGAAACCCCTGGAAGAATCTGAAGATGATGGTATGTGTCTGTCTGTCAATGTTTGTGCAAAATCTTCTGTAAGCTAAAATTTTTTCATTTGTTTTGTTCCGTTGTTTAGAGCATGTTTTTCTACACCGTACCCAAAACCTCATACTCTCATAACACATCTGAGAGGTTCACCCTTTTAGTCTTTAGGTGTCAGTATTGGGTCACAGAAAAAGGTGTGCAGTCCACTGGCTGGTGCCACCTTTGCTCTTCTTCCAGCTGGTTCTTGGAGCAACAAGACCTACACCTTCCATTAATTGCCTTCCCCAATTTTGTAGTCTATTGTTACAGTATACAGAAAAAGAAAAGGTCACAAGCTCAACTCCATTATGGTGTCAAACCACATTCAGAGATCCAGTCTTTAGTGCCGCCTGATTTTAGTAAACATGGTTTTTCAGAGGTTGTTGCTCTGGTTTTGGTTAAATCTTGCCACCCAGTGTCCAGATGTTGTTATTACAGCCGCCTAACTCACAGATGTTTGTCTTTCTGCTTCAATCCACCCCTCCTGCCTTTGCCTTCCCAACAACAATCCTGTGGCGCTGCTGTGCCGTCCACTCGACTGAGTAGAAGGGGTACATACAGAGGAGCTGGATAATGACCTAGGTAGGAACTTCTCTCATCTTTTTGACATGTATCACTTAGGTGACTGTGACTTTAATCATTCAGAAATGACACATCATGACAATTGTCTGCCCTTCCATTAGTACGTGGGATTTTTAAATGTGCATTCGTATGCGGCCTTGAACATAATTGTCATCAAACCCACATGCCACCAGCCATGCAGGTGCACACTACACAGCCTTACAAAACAGTCCCACATCAGAAGGCCATCATATCAGACATAAGAGGCAAAAAGCTGATCCAGAGAAGATTGTTGTAATGATGGTTTCCTAATGTGCCTGTCTGAGCCAGACAGCTACAGGCTCTTTGTTCTGATGCCCATCAGCAGACTAACTAGCCTCTCAGACAGAGCGGTGAGGCCACCTGTGCAGGATAAATGGTGTCTGGAGATGATGCCCCGCACTGTTATGCACCTGTAATGAATTATTCCATTAGAGGAAATATATCAGAATAATGATTGACATGTGGTCATGGGGTGCATGGTGCAATACAAGGGGGGGAAAATATAAACGCCCACATCTAATACTGTGATGAAAATCTGGATGAACTTAGTATGTTTTCATCATCGTCATTACTGCTTTAGTAAATATATATTCTATATTAGCACTGTTTAAAATGGTTAAATGTAATATGAAAGGGTTCAACTACAGAGAAACTGCTTCGTTTTAGTCTCTCCAGCTCTTTTTTTTTTTTCCCCCGAGCAGCAGAAGGTGTTTCCAGCAAAAAGCAATAAAAGCAGGAAAAAGAGAGCACACCAGATCCAAACAGGTTGATGAGATGCTGCCAAGGAAAACGGAGAATCTATCACCCTTTTATTTCTTTATTTTTAAACCCACTCCAATTGCTAAGCATCAACAGCGCTTAAATCTTCAGGTCAGACAAGCCCCCCCAACCCTGTCCACAAGACATCCTCAACTGGATGAACGTGCTCAATAATTATCGATCGGCGCCCTCCGATGCAGGTGGGCACAGAAACCGCAATTAAATCCTGCTCTCGAAGGAGACGAGCAGACGAAAGCCTTTTTATGAACGCCGGCACGCATGCCCAAATTCTCACGTACACCCACGTGCACAAGAAGTGCCTCTCTGTGGCAGACTCTTCCTCCGGAGAAATCAATCGCAGCTCTATATCAACAGAATGAGATGCGAACAGTTAAACGCGTAACTCATCACGCTCGTCTCCCCCTCGAAATCACAATGTGTTCTAGAAAGTGGGAAGAGGGACACGGGGTGAGAGCAAAACACGGCTTAATGAGCGACGACTTTCTCTCCCTTTGTCTTTGCTGTTGTCATCTGTGTTTGCAAACACAGCGAAACCAATGCCAGGCTTTTAGTAGGTTTGCAGCACAGAACGTCCTCTCTCTGCGCTTATACACACACACACAGGTGGTCCTCCCGGAGTGGAACTAGTGCAGTGTGAAATAACGTGGGTGATTAGAATTTTTGCGTGACGCCAGGCGGGACCGCATTCCATTTAACGTTCCAGTTCAAAACATCTAAATGATAATTTACCGTGCTCGCCTTGCGCGTTCACCCTCGCGACATCTCTTTCCCGTAACCTTGCATTTCTTCTTTGCCGCTTGTGCTTTTAGATGCACTTCAGCAGGTGTAGAAAAAGACGGAACCCACAGAAGCCCGAGCCGCTCACACGCACGGAGCTGTTGGCTCTGGTTTTACTAACAAGTGATAAATTAATATGTAGACCGCGGCGGCGTGTTTCTGTGTGTCTGCATCTGCAGCTGATTCCACTCTAGCCGAGGTCCTCCTTATTAAAAAGCAGAGGGAAGCTCTCCAAGTTGGATGATTGTAATTACCATCTACTTGCACGCAGGGCAGAGCAGAAATTGGCTGGGGGTAATTCAAATTCAAATTCCAATTTTATTTGTCACATACACAGTACGATATGCAGTGAAATGCTTACACAACTGCTCGTGACCTAAAGAAAAAAAGGCTATGAATAAGATGGGAAATAAATATGAAAATTAAAAAGGGTAAATTTAACTGGGAAGGAATAAGATAAAATATATAAATTAAAGTTGAAAATAAAATAACTGTACAACAAAATACACAGTATAGAAATATATAAGAATGTATGAATAAATATAAATATATATATACAATAATAATAATAATAATAATAATAATAATATGTAGAACTTATTGGTCAAAGGAGAGGATTACCGGACAATCTCCGTTTGTAGCCAATTAGAAGCCTGTGACATTATCTGTGTGGAGGATGGCCAGTAATCAATGCTGCTGTAATCAGGCTGGAGAAGTGAATCAGATGGCTCTGTTGAAGATAACAGCTTTGCGCTGCAGCAAGTTTGCACCACTGGATGATTGCACATTGGCACCATATTCATGTCTTTCTATGGTCATCTTTTTGAGTTTCACCTTTTCACGTGTTTTAGCGCTCGCACATGTGTGCTTACATCAGTGTGAACAGTGTCCCTTTCAGTTCTACTCAAGCCGGTTTTAATTCTGCCCACAAAGAGACCAATGTGAAGTAAAATCTGCAACAATCTCTACCAGACACTTAGCGATCCATGTGAAAACTAAAGAGCCTCGGTGCCTTTGTTTAGCCAAGGACAGGTACTTTTCGACCATACCTTTCCAGCGCACTGATTAGAGACGTGTGTTTCTGTGTGATATTCTGTACAATGTTGTTTTTCTTCTGTATGAGGGGAAAGAAAAGAAGAGAAGTCGTTCATTCAGAAACCAACCAATCATCTCACAGAATTTAGTACATGTCTTTTTAGCTTCAATGTATTTTGCACAAAGCTTTCTAAGCCTGGAATTTTCCACCTGCTTCCTGTCATTTATAACTTTACCCGCCTCTTCTTCATTGCCGTTTTTTCCCTGTATTTCTTCCCACTTCCCGTGCTCCTGTCCACTGCCTTCTCATGATTTCCTTCTCATGTGCCTTTCATCTCTCTACCCCCCTTCCCGCATTCATACATCCACCTGTGCCCATGGGGGTCTTGCTCTGTTCTTATCTGATGGGTGGAAATGTCAGCATTGTGAGTGGGACAGAGGTGAGAACAGCCAGACAGCCTGTGAAGCTGTTGAGTTGCTCTGGCCTCGGAGACTGACTGACGGGCCGATTACAATGACGTGGCAAAAGGTCTCTCCTGGCTTTGCCTCAAATGGCTCAATACACGGCTTCCTGCGAGTCAAGATTTACTTACTTCCTTTGTCTCATTATCTTTTTTTTTTTTCTTTACAGAACTTCCTCCAGGATGGGAGAAAATAGATGATCCAGTGTATGGAGTCTACTATGTTGAGTAAGTGCACAGGCTGACGTCGCAGAAAAATCTAGAAATAGCTCCCAGCTTCTTCTTCGTGTGCATAAATAGAAGTACATCCACACATTTCTTTTTTTTTTTTTCTTTCAAGCAACAAAAACTCTTAACCTGACTGCTAATGGAAGAGATCACAGCCAGATTCTTGCTTCAGCTATTTCAGTCCTTTTGTGTCCTGGAAAATGTAGGCCATTGTTTGTGTCATTAACATTCGTAAAAAAATGAACAAAAATACGCAGCGAGCGTGTTTGTGCGAGCACATATGTGCGTATCTCATATTGTGTGACGCCCTGGGGCCTCAGCATTAATACAAATATGTTTCATGCAGGTTTTTTTAGTTTGTTTTTTTTTTTTGTTGTTCAAAGCAGCACCTGTGGGCCCAAGGCTGTGGCATTTCTCCCCCCCCACCCCCCACCCCCTCTCTCTTTGTTTCTGCAATATTTTTTCTAATATACATTATTCACAGTTTCCTTCATTTGCTGTATAATGTGGCGCTTTCAGGTTCCATTTTTCAGTGCTAGTTAGGTTAGTAGGAAACCTCCCAGGCTGTAATGTGAAAGATATTTGTGGTTTCAGCGAAATTAAGCCATCAGCACAAAAGGATTTATTTGATGTGATTTGTAGGCACGGCTGTGTCATGTGCATCTCAAAGAGAGGTTTCTGTGTAAGCGTGGGTGTGTGTGCATTGTGCCACCATGTATTAATCAAAGCTTATCGCCATGTTTCTCCACTCCCCACCCCAATCCCCTCGCCCTTTGTTGACCCTCTCCCGCTCCGCTGTTACCTTATCCTCTTCTCCGTGTCCCTGCTGTGCTCTCCTGCTGATCTTTACCCCCTCCCCTTACATCTTGTTCTGTATTCTTATGTTCTTTTCATCCACTCCGTCCACCGTCCCAAAGTCATATCAACAGGAAGACCCAGTATGAAAATCCGGTGCTAGAGGCTAAGAAGCGCAGGCAGCTGGAACAGCAGCAGCCTCAGCAGCCTCAGCCCCAGAGCCAGCAGCCACCTGAAGGTGAGCGCTACATCCGAGGTTCGTTCACAAGCCCCCACCGGGGGCGTCATTTTCTTTCTTTCTTATTCATGTGTATAAATGAGTTGCCTGCATGCTCTGCGTGTCTGTCTGTGTGAGTATGAGCGAGTGTGACTTTATCTGCCAATGCCTATTACTGCTACAGTTTTATTTTTGCTGCCAGCTCCTGCCTTATGATTTGCTAAGTGCCCTCCCATAAAGGCATAACTATTATTTGCGGCTGCACCACGCAGCCTTTTTGAAGTTAATTTCAGTTTTCTGTGCTACCTTTTGATTCTTGTTTGCTTGTTATAAATTGGACGAAGGTAGCGACAGGTAAGTTTGGCTCCCACCTGCCTGCTTAAGAGCTGGAGTGGAGACCCTTAATTTTGTGTTACTTAATAAATTGCTGCCAGTTGTAACACTAATAAGAACTCTTCCCAAACACTTCTTCTGAGACAGCTGCCCAAAACCAAGCAACGGGTAGCTCAGTGATGCTCTTACCCTCCTTTCTTTGCATATTCACAGGACACCCTACAGTGAAATTAATTGCAAATGCAGGTCAACTCAAGAGGGAATTCTCCTATTGCACTCCACATTCTGCTCATTCAGCATAAAACATTAGATTCACCTGCTGATTTTTTTTCCCCCAATTGAAGGATGAATCTCTCTGCAAAAGATAAAAATGAAAAAAAAAAACACGTGTTTACTTCATCTATCTGTTATGAATATTATGACAAACTGCAGTCTAGCAAGGTGATTAATCAAAGGTGGTAGGCAGTCAAGAGAAAGGGAATCAGTTGTTCTGGTTTCCCACACCACCAGTTTTATTGAGAAGAGAGATGCGAAACCATATTAATGCTTGTGTTCATACTGAGCTCAGTAGTGAAACATGAATCTGTAGTGGGTAGAAGGCTTCACATCAATCTTTCATCCGCTGTAATTAACACGCTGCACAGTAGTTCTGTCGGCTTCATCGGAGCTGCGTTTGCTTTGTTGCAAGCACACAGCACAGCAGGACGTGTTGTCTTAGCCTCAGTTTCGTTCAGGTAGGACAACTTTGCACCTGTCTAGACTCCATCTCGAGAATATGTGCCTCTCGCTGTTGCAGAATGGATCGAAGACTCGACGATGGCAGGGGCTCCGTTGGCTAGCTATGCTGCCAACCACCAGGAGACCTACAGGGACCCTCAGACAGGGCCCGCAGTGCCCAACGCGATGGGACAAAAACGTAAGTTGTCATCCTCAGAGAGCTAAAGCCCGCAACCAAGCGAAATGAGGATTATGCATAACTTTTTTGTTTCCAGGCGGCGTTACCCAGAGCGACTTATTATAAGTTAAACAAAATTCATCTTTTACAGCTTAGTTTGTTTTCCTGTGCCAGCGCCTCGGGCCCTGTTTGAGTTGTCGTGATGGAGGACCAGAACTGAACTGACACCATAAAGCTTCTCTCTGTATAAATCACATCGTGCATTTTTTATAAGTCAAATTGAACTCGCGTGACACGTGCACTGAACAAAATTTCGTCCAGTCTGCATACTTTTACGAAGACACGCTCTGCCGAGTGCCCTTCCATAAATGTCCCTCTGCCTGTGTTTATCGTGGCAACGTGTTGATTCTCAGGAAACCTCTGCTGTGTTGTTCCACATAATGGCCTGATTTCACCCATCATTTAGTGACACACACACACAAATAGAGAGTCTCGCCGTTACAGTGGGTTTCCTTCTCCTGGTTGCCAGTTCCTTTTATACCGGCCTCCCACTAGCAGCTTGTCTAATTAGCACAGCCATGGCAGAGAATTAACTGCCTCACCCTGTCTCTCCCTCTTACTCTCTCTCGCTGCTTTGTCGGCAGCCTTTTCCTTCTCCCTCATCGATCTCTTTATTTTATAGCGCACATTTGCCGTCTCGCTGCCTTTTGTCTGGTCCCACCCAGCTTTCTGCTTTGGTTTAGGTGCTTGGTGCTGTCCATCTTTTTGTCTTACCCCTCCCCCCACACCCCCAGTCTCAAACTCCTGCTAGCTCGACTGTGCCGGCACTCCATATTACTCCATAGAAAGACATCACTTTTGAAATCTTTTAATCTAACACACTTGCTTTTTATGTTCCTCCCGCTTCCTGGTCTGTTCTTACATCTCTAGATCCCTGGTGGATAAAGCCACCCATATCAGCACACAGTTTAGTTACATTTTCCCTAGTCTAGGGGAAAAAAATCCAATTCAAAAGGCACTGAGCATGAAAACACACATGCACGTAGACAATAAAACACAAGGGCACAGACCGACTCCAAGGGTAATGCATTTTTCATTGAATGCGTAAGCTGTAGCGCTGCCATAACCTAATGTGGTGCTGCAGGTCACCACACAGACGTTCCTTTAGTCTTCATCATCCTCTCTCTTCTTATTTTCTTTTCTGCCAACATCTTCTCAATCATTTGTGTATCCGAAGTATTGTGCGTTTGGCATGCATCGTGTCCTTTAATAGAGAAGCGGAGCTCAGCCTGTGCCTGTGTATTCATATGTTTGTTTTTCATTCCTGATAGAAAGGATACATTTTATCCTTAATGCCGTATATTTAGATAGCAAAGTCAAGAAAAAGAGAGTCGAGTTTAGATGTCGTTTGAGCAGTTGTTCTTTCACAAGATCACTGTCAAATTTTTTTCATTTAGATGTGTCTCAGTTAAACCCTCACAACCAGTGTGGAGTGATACAGATGTCTTCTCAGATGAGATTTCAGCAGCTGATTGAAACAAGCCGGAGACATCGCTTATGCGAACACGACTGTCATGTGACCTTCATCTGAAGCAATGTCATTGCTATTCAGGCTACAGATATCTGGTGCGCCTGTTGTGTCTTCAAATGCCAAACCGCCAGTGAAAGCAAACAGCAGCCTGCATATTAGACATACAAAGAGCTGAAGTGTCATACTATTTTGAAATAAGTTCCTGTCTAAACTGTTTTTGTCCCATCACATCATCACGTTGTAAATTAAAATTATAAGTAATAAATGATCGTTATTATCAAAAAGATAATATGGACTGATTCCAGTGGCGATGACAGTAGATGAGTTCAGATTTAAAGGCTTTGCATGTCTATACTCGGGCTTCTTATTTCCGGTCTTACTCAATGTTTCACTGAGTTGCATGTGCTGAAGAAAGTCATTCAACCATACTCAGTCTTTTCTATATGAACCTTTAATGTAGTTGCCAAATGGGATCAGTTAAGCCGTCAGTTTTACTTGATGCTTATGATTCTGTTCATTCCCTTGAACCTAATTAATCATTTTATTGTAATAGGTCTGTTTTGACCTGTTTGCACCATGTGAGCAATCGTCAAGCAGTGACAGTTGTCCTTGCCTGTTCAAGACAAACACCAATCAGAAGATTTGTTGTGCATTTAATGATACCTGCTGCGATGGTTGCGCAGAGATGGTTTGACACAAGCGAGCAAAGGCTCTTCACTGTAGCAATAATTCTTTACCTGAGGAGGTTTAGTAGCCCCAGGGCTTTGCAAACTGAATTCAACTACTGCTAAACCCAGTTCTTGAGTATCTGTTGTGGCATCCAGTGTGGTGAAAGCTGAGCTATCTGTGTCTGTGTTTTTAGGAGGGAAGCCTTTCTTTACCAGGAACCGATCTGAGCTGAAGGGGACATTCATAAATACCAAACTGAAGAAGAGTCGTAGGGGGTTTGGTTTTACTGTTGTGGGAGGGGATGAGCCAGATGAGTTCCTGCAGATAAAGAGCCTAGTCCTAGATGGCCCTGCCGCCCTTGATGGCAAGATGGAGACTGGTAAGTATCCTGTATTTATTATTAACAAAGGGTAGCTGCATCAGGTGACCCTGAATTGGATACTGATGGATGGATGGATTTTCTACTTGACAAAAATAAATGGACTTCATGCTTTCTCACCCCTTTAAGGTGATGTGATTGTGAGCGTCAACGACACCTGTGTGCTCGGCTACACCCATGCTCAAGTTGTGAAGATCTTCCAATCGATTCCAATTGGTTCCATGGTCAACTTGGAGCTGTGCCGTGGCTACCCGTTGCCTTTTGACCCCGACGACCCAAACACCAGCCTGGTTACCTCAGTGGCTATCCTTGACAACAAGGAGCCCATCATCGTTAACGGCCAGGAGACCTCTAACAGCTACGATTCGCCGTCCAGCCACGGCAGTCAGAACAACAACAATGGTCCAACCAACAGCGGGGTCCCCGTCAACGGCCTCCCCCGACCCCACAGCCCCTCCACAGAGGTGGCTTCTGATACCTCTTCCCAGCATGGCTACCCTAGTGATGTAGTCACCCTGGCCTCATCCATCGCAACGCAGCCAGAGCTCATCACCGTACACATGGAGAAAGGAGACAAGGGCTTCGGATTCACCATTGCTGACAGTCCCGGGGGTGGGGGGCAAAGAGTGAAACAGATCGTGGACTACCCACGCTGCCGCGGCCTGAGGGAGGGCGACATCATCGTGGAGGTGAACAAGAGAAATGTGCAGAGCATGTCCCACAACCAGGTGGTTGACCTGCTCAGCAAGTGTCCCAAAGGCAGTGAGGTCACCATGCTGGTGCAAAGAGGTGAGTGAAGGCTAACTTCTCCTTGCGTTCACTCGCCGTGTCGGTAAATTTGTCACTCGTCTAGTAAATTGTGACAGCAGATGGAGATGATGAACGTGTTGGGAGCAGGTGTCAAGTAGAAATGCAGCAGTTTCTGAGTTATGTGCCCATATGTTGAAGCAGCGCAAAACAAAACAAACCTTTTGCATGCATCTGCTTGATGCTGTTGACAAAAAAAAAAAATAGGCTTCTGCCTTACGGGCTGTTCCCGCTCACAGAGCTCTTTTATTGACACACATTTATTTATTCATGCAAATAGAGGGTGGAAGCATACAAGGGATTGCAAAGGAGGAAAGATAGAAGGATAATTACGGTAAGGAAGGAGCCGCAGAGGAAGTTGAAATAACATTTGAGGATGTGGTGTAGTGTAGTGTGAAGAGAGACCGAGGTGTTTACAGTTATCGGCTCTGACAAGCCAGTTATAGCTGCTTTCCTGAAATGGAAGGCAGGCGGAAGTGGAGAAAGAAGACTAAAAGGTTAGATGGGAGAAGTATGGAAAGAGCGATAAACAGAGGAGAGAAATTCAGGTTTAGTTGGTGTTTTGAGGTCAGAGTATGAATATTCTCGCCCCTTTTCAAAAAGAAAAGGGGCGAGAATGTCTCTGCTCATGTTCATTTGCAGTCTGCTCTGTTTCTGTTTGCTGTGTTTGCTGGGAGAGAGAATGTCTAGTGTATTTTGGGGTTTTAGTGTAGTCCCACGTTCAAGCTCATCACTTTGAAGATGCCACCAATTGTGCCGGCATGCCTTTTATCCACCCACCTGGCTCTCCGCCTCGATATAAGCCCGCGACATTTTGCCCTTAACGTAAAAAAGATCCGGTGCTAGCCGGTTAACGTTAGCGCTGTGAAAATGGTGCAGCCGCGTGTAAATGCCTGTAATTCGCCGTGCGCCACTCAGCCTTTGTCATGGCTTCTGATTGAAAATCACGGTAGCACAGGGGCACTAAATGAAAACAAAGCAACTGTGAATAGGATAAAACTGAAATGATTGAATTTCGGTATTTTCCCTCCAATCCCCCCTCAGACGCGCAGACCTCCGCCGCTCTAAACGCCCTGTGTGATACAAGTAATTGGACCATTTTCTCTGCCAGACTCTCCTTTTGCTTGCTTTAGGGCTTATTAATTCTAGTTACTAAAAGGTTTTGTGTGTGTCTTGTGTACACGCATGCAGTTTATCTCCGTCATAAGGTTAAGTGCTCAGAACTGCCAAGGGAAATTGGTCAGATGAATGGCAGGCAGCTCGCACTGTAATCTCGCATGGAATCTTTTTTCTTTTTCTCTTTCTGAAGTTGTATCTCAATCTTTTTCTGCCACAGTCTGTTTGTCTGACTTCTCAACAAATGGCTAAACCTTCCAAAAACTGCACAGACCAAACGGCTTCTCTACCCTCCTCTCTGGCTTTTGGTAATGAGTAGTATTTCCTCATCACGCTTGTGTACACAAGTGCGTAAAGCGATTCGGCCTCATCTCATCTCAGGCAGGAGCTTAATGGGCTGTCAAGGAAACAGACGTCAGTTTAATTGGGCTTCTGTAAATGCATTGGCTGGCTGCGATCGACACAGACAGACTATGACAGTAGAATGATACTGGAGGAAACCCAAGGATGGTATGGATAAAGTATGAGGAGCATTTTAAGCGAACCAACATTACTGATTGCTCTTTATGGTGGCTTTTATTGCACTAGAGTTTGTACAAAGGGGTGGATACAAAAGCAGGAAACTAACACATTTCCTTCAGATTATTATTAGAAAGTGATCCGCTGACTTGATGGCTCCAACATCAGATATCTAACTTTTAATGTAGAAATAGGACAGCAGAGGTACAAATTAGATTAGTGCATGTTCTTCACCTTCTTCGTCTAAACTTTTTTTTTTTTTTAAATGAAATCAGTCTTTGTGACTTTGGACTGCATTTTATGTTGATTTTCATGTTTCTGTTCCTAAAAGCAAGACATCAGAAATGACAATACTCCAGTCATGTTGACATTAGTACTGAGAAATCTCATGTCTTTCCAACAATTGAATTCTGAGAGCTGTGAAGCTATGAAGTCTATCCAAGAATAAAAGTCATCAAAAAAAAAAAAGAAGGAAAAAAAATGTAAGTTTAAGTTTCCTGGAATTCTGGCCGTGAATCTGAAATCAATATATAATGAGTTTTCATTTAAACAGACAGCAGCCTGCAGAATAAACTCACAAAGACAACTAAAAATACCCGGTGCACAGCAGTGGTTCTCTCCTGGGTGCTAGCTAGTCAAGAATAAACCACATGAAACCCAAAAACTAAATTCCAGCTCTTTTAGGGGATACTGGTATGTGAGCATGATGTAGCGCCAATCTAGTATCGTGATGGGAGGTGTAACTTGCTTTTAATCAAATTCTGATCAAATTCTGACCTTTGCAATACTGGAAGACCCAGATTATTAATGTTTATTGTCTTGATAAATAACTTAAGCAATGACACTTTGAAGTTAACAAAATCGTTGACAATTCATTTTTCCCTAATTAATTCTCCGCTAACTGATTCGCTGAATGTTTGCTTTAGCACCATTTTTGATCACATCTCCAATGTGTTCTCACTGGACAAATAATTTTTTCCTATGGCCTTTTTGTGGCAGGATAGATGAGTAGACTTTGTTTAGATATTATGGCTGACTAAATCAGTTTAAGAGAATGAGCGAATACCTGGGTCCCTTTTTCTCCATCAAAGCTTATTGATATACACTGTGTCCCACTGTGTATCCCTTCCTCCCACACGTTTCCCATCCTTTAGAGTCTTTAAGCATGTTTAGGCTGCACATTTTGTGTGTGTGTGTTTGTGTTTGTGCTGCTGTTCATCATTCGCTTGTCATGTGTATTTCTTTCTTTTTTCTTTCTTTTTTTCTTTTTTACATTTACACTCTGGGGAGCACATCATCTAAGGCTCTAGTCATGGTGCCTTAATTACTGTCCTGCTCACACTCTCTTCACTGCTGTCTCAATCAGGATCACTCCACCAGTAGCAGCAAAGCACACCGGCCTCTAATTGGGGTCCTGATGTCAGCTTTGCTTATAATACACATACGTCTTTTCTTTGCTTCCCTCTCTCTCTCTGTGTCTCTCTCCTTCCAACCAAACGCTGCTTGCTTACAGGCATTCACTCAGCCAGTCTCATGAACATGAACAGTCATGCATCCAATTATAGATTAAAGGCAGAAAGACTCTGGTTCAGCCTTAATTGGTGGAAATCCACCTCTCCTCCGCCCCTCCATCCCTCCTTTTCCGTTTCTGTTCCCCCACTGCCAGGATGGAGATTCACACCTGCTCGCCCACGTAAAGATGGGAGCCAATCCCTGAGGACTAGCGCGCGAAGAAGCAAACTCGTTAAAGCCGCTGCGTGCAACAGTATGCCCCTCCTCTCACTTGCCTCTCTCCCTCATTTAAAAGATTTGGAGGAAGAGCCATGCAACGGGTCAGCGTGGAGACACTTTAACAGTGCTTCGTAGGTTAAATAGTGGGTTTTAGACACTTGACACTCTGTCATGTACTTCCTATAAGCGCGCAGGAATGATTTATTACCTCAGTCAGGTTTTGTAATCCATTGTGCTTTCATTTGTCTAATTACACTCCTGTAATGGGCTCATTTTCCCCTGCCTGTCTTCTCCTGCCCTCACTGATGCACCAGCATAATTCATTTTGGCCCCTGATGTCTTGCCGTTGCATAGATGCTAATTTCCATTACCCCACTCTCTTTTGTCCATAGGAGTGCATACACCTGTTGTATAGCTGTTTGTCAGTGAAAACTAGTTTCGGTGCAGTTTTTCTGAAACATAGCTTCCTAGCAGCTCCGGCAGCTCGTGTCATTAGTCAGCTCAGGGAAAAAAAAATTACGTCTATTTGTCTCAGCATGGATGCAGAGTTGCATTATTTTCTTTCATTTTTTTACCTGTTTGAAAATCCAGGCAGGAATGCACGGTAATGCGCGCTGGGCTAGCAGCAAACTGGTCATACCAATGTACATGAAGGGGGAAGGATACGTACCTCTGGATGACAAATTAATGGAAAAATCAACTTACATTAAGGGCCTGATTCACTAAGCAGGGCAAATGGAAGCAATGGGAGTGGAAAGTCCTCCGGGTAATCTATTAACAGAGTGTAAATTTATAAACACAGGCGCAGCCACTTCAGCTCAATAATAACCTAATGTAGTTTACTAATGGCAGCGCAAATGAGCATAGGGTTGCAAACAAGCAGGCCCGATGAGGGTGTGAGTAATCGACTAACAGCACAGACACAGCTTGTTACTTGTAATCTGACAACATAATGTAAGCGTAGGTTTTACCCACATTTCGCTCAGGAAGCAGCTTGGCAGCACAGGCCAGGGGGAGGCGGAAGAATGGTGGAAAAACCGGAGGTGTTAATAGAGGAACGACTTTGGAAAACAATACTTTAAACTGGCTCATAAAAAGGGAGTTCTCAACACCACTGTGGTCAAGGCGAATGCTAAAGTGACTGTATGAACAGTGGAGAAGCCCAGATACAAGGGACAGTTTTGGAAATGTGGAAATCTGTTATACTAATTACAATGAAATCATGAAAATGGTCATTTGAATGTTGTTAAGCTGACAGTTTCATGTATTTCTTGGTAGTTTTTTTCTTTGAGAGGGATTATTAAAGCTCTTGATGTCCTAGAAATAAGAAGGAGGACAAAAATATCATAAGGTTAATAATAAAGGTTTGGATACAGTGGCTTTTGTGACGTTCTTGATTCGGAAGCTTCAACAAATTAAAAAATTTCTTCCAACAAATTTAAAAACAACATGCCTTGGCTGTTGATAAGTTCTGATGGCGCTTTCCTCTGGTATTCCAATTAAATTACCATTAGAGGAGAAAATTCTCTCCCTTCTGCTCTGCGTGCTCTTGTCTCAGTGCCGCCTCCTCCCAGCATCCACAGCAGTTTATGTCCAGAACAAAATAGGTTATTGAATTACTTATTTTTAAAGCATTAAATAACCACTTATACAGTGTATCAATCAATTCCCTCATTTGGTGTTTTGATGGTGGTGGACAGTGCTGTGCAACACGTGTTAAGTCACTCAATGGTATTTAATTGAATTGAGATCAGGTGACTGTAAAAGGTATATCATGTGATTACCAGCATTTACATCATAGTCTGCAAACTATTCAGTAACCTCCTCGAGCTCTATGGATGAGGACATTGTCATGCTGAAAGACACCACTTAAATCACTGTGGAAAGGTTTAATTATAGGATAAATCTAATCAGTGAAAACAACTTTGTATTGATTTGCTGCGACCATTTCCTCTAAGGGGACAAAAGGCCTAAAAACAAACCAGCAAAAAACCCGTAAAGCATAACAGAGCCCATGGAGTCCCTTACCGTAGGGGCAAGGCTTTAGGCTTTTCCTTTAATTAACTGGAGCCGCAGTGGATGAGGGGAGAAGGGGGAAAAAAAATGGTGGCAGGAACGATGTCAGAAGATCAGAGAGATGATGAAAGAGCAGTGTAGAAACCCCCATGATGCTCTGCTCTCTGTCTTTTCCTCTCTTTCCCTCTGCTTCATGACTCATCAATCATCAGTGACACAACAGTCCCTGCTTGGCAATCAGGCCTCTTGCGTCTCTGCTCTCAAAGTGAGATATGGACCCTTTCTCTCCGTAGCAAGCAACGGGTTACAGGAGTGAAACAGCCAAGAGGTTTAAATTATTTCATGTGTCAAAGTATTTGATGAACCCCCCGCTGCCTGTAAAGTTACTTTCTTTTATTTCCTTTGAATAAATGAGGGGCCCAAAGACGTGTCCAAGACTTTAGATTAACTGCATGGCTCCTTGGAAAACTCTATTAGCATTCACTTACAAATCATCCTAGAAACAGCATTCACAAGTCCACTAGAGTTCACTTGGGACCGAGTGATGTAAATTTCCTCATCTGAAAGCGAGCACAAGGGTCAGTGAAAACATCCGCGTGCCTGCCAACCGGGTAACGGACGTCAGAGAAGTCACAGGAGTGACTCCAGCATGTCCGGGTCCACAAAAGACTGTAATCGATGCCTTGGTGTTATAGCAAGAGGGCAAAATCCCCTTATTTATCTCTACGCAGCATGCAGGTGACTTCATGTACCCTTAAAGACACTCACAGTTTAAATACAAGTTTCCCTATGTGTTGTCCATCAGCATGCAAGGAACGTAAGGAGGGTAACCTTAGGATTAAGGAAGGTATGAAGGTAAAAACACCAAGTGGGTCCTTGTCACAGTAGATGGCTCTTATTGGCGTAATGGTGGGCAAGTGCACTGATGGCTTGTAAGTGCCTCCTGTCAAAAAGCACTCCACGGATCTGTTTTCTTTAAGGGCGCACACTGATAGACGGGAACACAATTATGTGAAACTGCATAACCTACATAAACAAACTCAGAGTTACCGGCACGCACATTCATAAGACTCGTTTAGTGTCTCCAGTCTTCTACACAGCCATTAGAAAGAGATAAACGCTGATGATGGCTCCCTGCACAGACTAAAGCAGGAAATCAATTCACTGTATGGGCAGGAAGTGTTGTATTTTTGCCCACTTCGCATTAAAAATTCTGCTGACTGAACGTTCCAGTGGCACCATAACGAACAGCATTGCAGTTCAGAAAAGCAATGATCGCGGGAGCAGCCTGCCCACCGGGTGCCCACGATTCACCTCTGCTCGTTTTTTTTGGCTCGCTAGGGGCTCGAGTTGGTGAATCATTGCTTGTTGCGCGGCGGGGACGAAGTGAGCCTTTCTCGCTCCCTGAGCCCCTACCAATCTCCCATGTCTTCACACCTCTGTAGCCACTGGGCGAGTCGTAAATCTCCAACATTGCACCATCTTTTTGTTTCCATGACAATGCTCCGCAGATAATTTGCGCTGGCGTCTCCCCTGGGCGGATGTGTGCATTTGGGGGAGGAGGGGATTTCACCCCAGATTTAAAGTTCTAGAAGAGAAACACTCCCCAGTTCACCATTTTTAATTTAAAGAGGGAAAAAAGGACAGTTTCTTTCCCCATAAGGAAACCTGTTACCTTCCACTGTGTTTTCTTTTTCTTTTTTTAACCTGTTCAACCTGGTCATCTTTGCTATTTAGCCACACTGGCACTTGCACACATAGAAGGATCCTCAGTAACGCTGCACATAGCATGACTGTCACACTCAGGATGCCGATGGACACGGCTGATATGAGCTTTTCACTCCTTCACTGTACAGCAGAAAGCAGCTCACCACAACAAGCGTTGCTTAGAGACCATCTGTCAGTTCCCCACGGTCACCAGGCACTGTCGCCACGGTGACAGATGGACCTGCCTGTTGGAAGCCATCACTCCTCGCCGAGACCTAGTAGCACATACACACAGACACGCACCGTGGACAGACAACATAATCTGCTTAGTAATGGTTTCCGTTTAGTAACTGCTGGGTTGCCAGGTTGGTGCAACAGTTCCTATCTGTTGCAGGGTAGTGTACAAGGTGTACTGCTTTTTGTCAGACTGTACCCACCTTTGGCAGCTTGTTTTGCTGAATTTTTCGCACACAGATTTTGACTTGGTGTGTCAGTGCTTCGATTTGTATGTATTGATTCTGTTGGTAACAGTTCTTACTTTAAACTGTGCTAGTTTTCGCCTAAAATTCTTTGCCATGGTAAACTCAGGGTGTTCATATGAAAAGAAAACCAAGTCATCTTCCCTCAACTTCATGTGTTTTATTTCCTCTGGCAGTCAAACAAAAGTATTACTTCAAGCCACTTAAATTAATCTGTCACAGTCCTCAAAGATGCAGTAGAGTTCATTACTTTCCTGTCTTTGAAATTCACGCCGCTCTGTTGATATCTTCAATCATAAAAAAGAAAAATCCTAGTAGTTGGATTATTGGCTCTTACAAAAGAGTCTCGTGCCACTCGTGTTTAAGATTTGGTAAGCAGAGTAAAATGAAATGAAAAAGCGCCCACAGTGGTTCTGGTCCATTATTTGAGAGCTGGAGGCGCTGAGGATTTAGCTGAGCTCTCTCACTCAGGCTGTCAGTCTGCCGGCCAGGCCAAATTGCCCACCTGTCTAAAAATGCTCTTTCTCTCCTCGTGTGTGTAATTAGGACCGGAGGTTGGCCCAAACATCCACAATCCCTTTTGATCTGAGAGACGCCCACAGATGTAAAGCTAACCTTTGCACAGTTGTGTTTTCCCTGTTTTTATTTGCTTTATGATTGAAACCGACATTTATTTCAATAATTGATTTATCTCAGTTTTTCCTATCCGATGTAGTTTCTCCAAAAAGTTGGAATATGAAACAAAAGCATAAACTCTAAATGGAATTCATGCACTTGCAGATTTCATTCTATTAAACTGGAATTTGATGTTTAAGTGAGTTTTGAGACGAAGGCAACAAAAGACTGAGGAAGTTGTGGCACGCTTGTCAAAACATCTAGTAGAGTATCTTGCAACTAATTAGAGTACAGCATCACTAAAAGACTAGAAATATCGCTATGCAGCTTGCAAGCACAAAAAAGAACGCCTCTCATGTTGTTATTGTTTAAATAACAAACATATTCAGTTCGTCTTTCAATTTTTAAAGCTGTTAATCCAAAAAAGCAAGCAAAAAACATGTGCTGCACATTATGAAATTCTGAATTTTGTGTGGCTGCAGAGCCGCTAAGAGGCACTGAGAGGGAGCAGCGGCAGATCAATTGCAGTGGACAGATGAAGGATAGTAAAACACTGTCCTGAGTCCTTGACTGACAGCCTCCTCGGTCCAAAGAGAAAACCTTGGGATTCAGTGGGATTATGTCTAGTATGCATCCTTTTTTTTTTTTTTTTTATCAGATTGTTTCGCACTTCTGAATGAATGATTCCTATCGATTTGAAAAGGGGAGTAGCGGGGAAAGAAGGAAGAACTGCAGACGCAACACAGCTGGAGCTGTCAGTTGTGAATGAACCCAGATGTCTGAGAGATAAAGAAGACGAGCGCGTGTGTGTGCGTGTGTGTATGTAAGATGTTATCCTCTCAGCTTCCCTAAAGGATTGACACACAGTAGTGGCCCATTTTCGCAGATGAAGCACAGCCTACTCTTGTGCGTGCTTTAACACATCTTTTGTATGTCAGAGGAGCGTGTGTTTGGCCAGCACTCCACTCGCTGCTGAACTGTAACGTTGTAGATGGAAATAAAACCACACTTCTTGTATTTTCTTTCTTTCGCGCACTCCTCCACGCGTTCTCATATCCGTGCTGCCGCTTTTTTCACGCGGAGCCGAGGGAGGGAGCGATGTGTCTAAGGAGCGCGTTTACCTGGTCGGAGCCGAGCTGTGTTGGTATTTCAGTAATCTGTCAGTCTTTTCCGTCTGTGTGCGCGCTTTGTCAACGATCTTGCTGCAAACGATATTTTCTGGTCACTGCTCACTTGGGCAGAAGCAGCGTGGCTGTCATACTTTAAGCACACCTTGATTTGTGTCGGACGCCTGCCTGTGAGAGTGCATGTGTAGCTGCATAGATGTTTACCAGCATGTGGGGGTGGGAGGGGAGGCTGGGATGGAGCGTACAGAAGAAGAAGAGGGAGGGAGGGAGGGTGATGATGCTGAGGGAAGAAAAGGGAGGGAGGGAGGACAGTGTGCAGTGAAGTAAGAGAGAGAGAGAGGGAGAGAGAGAGAAAGGAACAGGGACAGGAAAAAAAGGAAAAGGCAGCAGGGAAGGGAAAGACTGGGAGGACGCGCCAACTGCCTATAGATGTTGGAGCCTTTGACAGCGGAGCGTGGTGCTCAGCGGACACAGGAAGATGGTCTCAGTAAGAGGGGAACTGACGGTTGCCTATAATTTAATGTTCAATATCTTGGACTCCTTCTCCATGGGTAATGCTACGGCCAGGAACTCCAGAGCAAAGCTTGCTTTTCTCCTCTTTGACAATCTTCTTTTTATTCGCCGGCTTTAGGTGCTTTCCAGGATCCTGTCTTTCCCCTTAACTCTCACTCGTCCTCCCTCAAACACACGCTCACTTGTGCGCGCCTCCGTTGGGTAGCCAGGGTCTCGAGAGCGCTGGCTTATCCCCCCCGGCGCTGGCCGCGCTCTTCTGCCGCACCAGTCAAGCCAAAACGCTGGCCGCGGCAGCGATGCAGATAGATCGCGCTGCCTGCTCCCCACCTCCCCCACACCCCCCTCCTCCAAAACGTAAGCCACGGATGGGCGAGCGAATGAAATCAAGCAGGGAAAGAGAGGAAAGGAAAGAGAATGAGACGAGAGCTAGATTTGCTCTGTTGTGACAATGTTGGGGAGTCTGCGTTAATCTTTTTTTCCCCACCCATGTTTTTTTTAATTTCCCCTTTATTTTAATGTGAAATAAATGTTCTAACTCCTTTGGTAACATTTTTCTCTTTCTCTTTTTTTCCCCTTCCGTTTCTCTGTCTGGCTTCACAGGAGTGGCACCTGCAAAGAAGAGCCCTAAACTGGTAAGTAGTTGTTTTAATCTTAATTTTTACATCCATCCACCTCTGTCCACCTCAGTCCTCTAACCACATGCGTGCGTCTTTCTGAGGGATGTCTCAATATCATCATCTCTCCCTTTCCCACCTCATCACTAACTCTAACTGCAACTTGTGCTCATGTTGTGGGTCGGTTTGTGGACATGGGATACTGTACCGTGTGGGGGTGGATTCCTGTAGCTTCACATTAGCCCCCCCCTTCTGACGGGGGATGGGACGAGGAGCTTTGATGCACCGCGTGAGCTGGGTTGCTAACACGCCGATGATCGCATCGCACTGAGTGCTAAGTTTGCAGTGTGAGCATTGATGTATGATCACAGCTGAGAGACTGCTCCATCCTGTAATGTCTTTATTAAAAGAGAGACCCCTGTAGACTTTGCAACTGAGGACATGTTTGCCAATATTGTTTTGCAGGATGATTTTGACTCTCCACACAGAGATTACACTAGGAGGATATGCAGTGGTGCTTTTGAAATGATGGTGCTGTAGTATTAGCGCTGGGTAGTTAATGGTATTCTCATAGCTGTGCATAAGTGGTACAGTTCAAGCGTCACTCATGATGGTATTGGAGTGTATTAGTGCGCACAGCATGGGTAAGCCCCCCCACTGTGTAGGCACCACTAAAGGTGCAGGATATTATACAGTTTTATAGAGAAGCGATGTTAAACATAAGGCGAGGGGGGCAGAAATGGCCTAGCAAAGACTCCAATCTAGCCCACTGGAAGGGAAAATGTGAATGAAACTTTTAATTGTATTTTCATAAGTTTTACAGCTTAAAGACTTTCACCATTGCCATTCTCACTACACCAAAGCAGTTACGTAAGACATAAACCGTTAAATGTTAGTAAAAAAAAAAAAGAGGAGCTTTTCTATCTACTACTAATTTCTTTCTTTTTTAAATATATATCTATAACCAACTTTTAGAAAAATCTATGAATAACCAAAACTTTGTTTTATAAATACAGGACAGTCTGGGCAGTGAGCTACCAGAATGTTTTCAGTAATTTTACTTGGTGGCACTATTCAAAGGACCCTGTAGACTGTGTCTGACAGACCATGTATTTGCCAATTTTGTTTTGCAGGATGATTCTGAGGTGGAATCTTCATACACAGATAACAGTAGGAGGGTATGTGATATTGTTTAGTTGGTGGGAAGGTTTTTAGAAATGAGGTGTTATGATATTATTGGTGTTGGTTTGATAATCCTTAGCTGATAAAAGAGATGGCGGATAAGCTGCCAGTGATAATTATAGCATTACGTAATGTTTAACATTAACATTGTGTTTAGGCGTACGAGGCTATTTATGTGTGACAAATCAAATCATGACTCTTATGTCACTACATAATGCAGTGCATAAAGACACGAGTCTGCAGGTGACAGAGCAGTACAGAGCTAAACTTTAAAATTCCTTTTGGGTGCCGTACCTTCAGGCTAGATGAGATGGGAACCATCCATCGTTTTATCAGCGTACAGTTCAAAAGTCTTTATTTCAGGTATTACCAGAAAGACCCTGTAGAGAGTGTCTAACAAAATGTGTTTGCCAATTTCATTTTGCAGGATGATTTTGAGCTGGATCCTCCATACGGAGTTAACACTAGGAGGGTATGTGATGTTTTTTTAAGATGGGGAGAAGGTTTGACTGAGCTAAACTGGTAAAACTTAAAATTCCTTTTGGGTGCTGTACCTTCGGGCTAAATAAGAGAGAAACCATCCATCTTGTTATCAGCACACAGTTCAAAAGCTTACAATCATTATGGAGTGCATTAGTGCAGGAGTAATCCCCACGTCTTTCAAAGCACCAGTAATGCTGAAGAACAAAAACATATTTCAGAATTTCAGAGCAACACATGAGACAATCTTGATGATGCCCCCCCCCCCCCCCTTTTTTTTTTTTTTTTTTTTTTTTAGAAAGCCCTTGCTTATTTCAGCAAAATAATGCACAGCATTCCTCACATATTATATGAGCAGGACTCTCTTTTTAAAGAGTCCAGGTGCTGACCTGCTTGCAGCATTGTGAGAAGGAGTCTGTAAACTGAGCATGTTTTTGTTTTTTTTGTTTTTTTTGGGGGGGGGGGGGGTGTTTTGCTGGATGATTTTGAGCTGGATCAGCCTTACAGAAAATACACTAGTAGGGTATGTGATCATGTTTAGAACGGGTTTAGGCTGTGGTGGGTTTATGATGGTTCTGGTGTCCTTAGCAAATAGTAAAGGTTATGGATAAACTGTCAGTAGTGCTGGTGTTATTGCATGATACATTTCAGCTCTACGAGGCTGCTTAGGTGTGACACAACATGCTTTGGACCTTCTGAATGCTGGGTCCTTCTTGCTGAATATGAAATGAACCATTGATCTCATTATCAGTGCGCTGTTGAAAAGCCAGCACTCATGATGGTGCTATTACATGCAGTATGGTTGATCCACACATCTGTGAGAGCAGATTCAATGATACATTATATATGCAAGTTTTGGAGCAACCATCCCGATCATGACTTTTAAAGAAAGCCTCTTGTTATTAAAGCAAGTTGATAGCACGCTACACTCTGTAAATGTTACATAACCATGGCTCTGTCATCAGAGACCAGGAGCTAAACTGACCAGGATAATGTGTGTTTGCCAATTTTGCTTCGCAGGATGAATTTGAGCCGGATCCTCGATATAGAGAGAACATTAGGAGGGTATGTGATGCTGTTTACATGCCGTGAAGATTTTAAGGATTAAGCTCCCAATGATAACTGTGTTAATGCATAATGTTTTTACTGTATTTACTCTTTGGTTGTGTGATGATGTTGGCAGCTTGGCATGACACAGCTAATCTTTGAATTTTGGGGGGGATATTGCATCCTTTAGGTTCAATAACAGAGAGGAACATTTATCTCACTACAAGCACATAATGTAACAGTCAGTGTTCATGATTGTATTGTACACAAAAATTATGATTTTCTTGTGAAGCGACCAATGCCAAACCCAGATAATGTGCTTTAAAAGACAGCCTTGCTTATTTCAGCAAGTTATTGCCAAACCACATTGTGCATGTATTTTGGAGCTTTTTTGTATTCATGTTTTAAAAAAATGTTTTTCAGGATAATTTTGCAATGGCTCCTCCAAACAGAGATTATAGAAGAAGGGTACGTGATGTCATTTAAAGTTTTTGAGAGTGAGGTGTAATCATGCTGGTGCTGGGCAGATGATAGAGATGGTATTCTTATAATGTTAATACAAAGTGATCATATTTTAATTCATTCAGGCTTAAATTGTCTCACACAGAAAGATATTATGTGTGACTCAACAAACTACTTATGACTGTTAATGCTGTGCTACATAAATGTACATATTACATGAGCATGGAGCCATAGCATGGAGCTCGGGTGCTACAATTGCCTTGTTGCAGTTTAGAAGTGTCATTCAGGCATTATTAGACTGGACATGTTTGCCAATTTCTTTTGCAGGATGATTTTGAGGTGGCATCTTCATACGCAGATAGCACTAGGAGGGTATGTGTTATTGTTTAGATGGGGTGACGGTTTTAGGAATGAGCCGTGATTGGTGGTGGTTCTATAATTCTTAGCTCATAAGAGAGGTGATGGATAAGGTGCCTGGGAGAGCAGTGTAAATGCTCCATGATGTAATGCCTTTATTAATAGAGGGATTCTGCAGACTGTATGTAAGTGAAAATGTGTTTGCTAATATTGTTTTGCAGGATGATTTTGAGCCGGGTCCTCCATACAGAGATAACACTCGGAGGGTATGTGATATTATTCAGAGGTGGTGGAAGTATGAATGACAATGGTTATGGTGTTCTTATAACAGATGAAAGCAATGAATAAGCTGCCAGTGATAATCATGTTCATCCATACTGGTTTTACTAACTGTCTGGTTGTCAGAAAAAGTAAATATGACTGTTAATTCTGTAGTACACAAAGGCGGTTAACCAAAGTCAAGCTGGCTGTTAGCTTAGTAGGACAATGGTAAACTTTGAAGTTTGAATGTTTTTCAAGGTTAATTAAGAGAGGAACTATCAATCTCATTAAAAACAAATCGTTTTAAAAAGCTGTTTCTGTGACAGCATTGGATTACAATATAATATGTATAAGTTTTAGAGCAATCCACATCATTCCTTTTAAAGGAGGGACTTGCTTATTTCAGCAAGACGATGTCAAACCACATTCTGCACATTCTTATTTTTCAGGATAATTTTGCGATGGCTCCTCCATACAGAGATAACAGAATAAGGGTACGTGATGTCATTTAGACAAATTGAAACTTTTCGGGAATGACCTCGTGTGCGTAGATGGTACGGTGTGGTCCTCTTATAAAGATAATAGAGGGGATGGGCATGGTGTCAAAGATCATGGGTTTAATGGATGAGGTTTCAATAGAATATTTTAATGCAAGATGCTGTTTATGTGAGGCCCTGCATTCTAGTTATTGCTGTTAATTTAGTAGTACATAAGGACAGTGAACCCAATTTAGGCCTGCTGCTGATTTTTCAGAACAGCACTAAGACTCCCTTTGGTTGCTGTAACTTCAGGCTAAATGAAACGGAAACCTTCCATCTTGTTATCGGCATACAGTTCAAGTTATCATTCATGATGGTATTGCAATGTATAAGTGTATATCTGTGACGGCCCCACCAATGCTGAATAACATATCTAGGTTTTAGAGGAACATATCCCACCATCATGATGATGCCCATTAAATGCTAAACCAAATTCTGCACATATTACAAGATCAAGAGGCCTTAAATAAAGAGTCCAGGAGCTAAACTTTGCCTGCTTGAACTTTGTCTGACAAAACATGGCTGCCAATTTGTTTTTGCAGGATGGTTTTGATATGGATTCTTCTCACAGATAATATTCAAGGCGGGTTTAAGAAAGTCTTAAATTATTTCAGCAAGACAATGCTGAAATAACAAAGGACACAAGCATGACTCTATATCAAAAATGCCAAGTGCTAAACTGGGCTGGTTCCAGTGCAGATCTTTCTTTCTGATATTATTAGAAGGACCCTGTAGACTGTGTCTAACAGACCATGTCTTTGCCAATTTTTGTTTTGCAGAATGATTTCGATGTGGAATCTTCATACACAGATAACAGTAGGAGGGTATGTGATATTCTTCAGATGGGGTGAAGGTTTTAGCAATGAGTTATTGGGATATTGATGGTGGTTTCATAATCCTGAGCTGACAAAAGACACAATGGAAAAAGGTGCCAATGATCATTTTAGCATTACATAATGTTTAATCTCCTAGGACCTGGCGTCCACATATGTGGACATCACATTTTGGGATGTCTAGACCAGCGGTCCCCAACCTTTTTTGCACCACGGACCGGTTTATGCCCGACAATATTTTCATGGACCGGCCTTTAAGGTTTTGCGGATAAATACAACAAAATAAAACTAGTACCGGTACCGAAAAAAAGAAAATTTATTCATAACACACGTGAAAAGACCCAGGAAAACCGAGTAAACGATAACAAAATAATGCTGAAAACCGATAAAAACCCTGAAAACTATACATTTCACACCTAAGCCTCAACTCTCGCGGCCCGGTACCGGTCCGAGGCCCGGGGGTTGAGGACCGCTGGTCTAGACCAAAATACTTAATTTTACCTCTACAAGGGCCTGATATGCACTTACAAGGACATTATACTGCCACTGTTCTATTGAAATTTAAAACCAATGTCCTCATATGTGGATCTAATTTTTCTCAGAAATAAAAATTAGGTAAAAAAAAAAAATCTGGTAATTCTTTGTTTTTACATTCATCAGGTCCCAATTATCCCCGAATAGCAAAGAAAAAATTTAAATGCATGCCATGAAAGACTTCGGGTCTTAGGAGGTTAACATTGCCTTTAGTGTATGAGGCTATTTATGTGTCACACCTCAAAGAAATTATGGCTCCTTATGTTACAGTGCATAAAGACAGTGAGCATGAGTCATTCCTGCTGCTGACAGAGTTAAACTTTAACATTCCTGTTTGAGGCCGATACCATCATGTTAAAAAGGAAGGAGCCATTTAGAGTTCAAATGCTAGCTTCTCAGTTGTGGCAATGCATGCCATCATTGAGATGATGCTTTTTAATGGAAGACCTTGCTTATTTTAGCAAGATGTTAGCAAACTACAATCTGCCTATGTTACACAATCATGAATACATTGCAAAAAGGCTAGTTGCTAAACTAAAATAGAACCCTCCTCTTGATAATATAAAAGGGTCCTATATTCTAAACATGTGTTTGCTAATTTTGCTTCGCAGGATGATTTTGAGCCGGATCCTCGATATAGAGAGAACATTAGGAGGGTATGTGATGCTGTTTACATGGCGTGAAGATTTTTGGACTAAGCTGCCAATGATAAATGTGTTAATGCATTATGTTCTTACTTTATTTACTGGTTACTTGTGTGATGTTGTCTGTGTGCGATAGTCAGGCCTGATGCCAGCTTAGCATGACACAGCTAATCTTTGAATTTTGGGGAGATATTGCATCCTTCAGGCTCAATAACAGAGAGGAACATTTATCTCACTACAAGCACATAATGACAGTCTTGCTTATTTCAGCAAGTTATTGCCAAACCACATTCTGCACGTATTTCAGGAGCTTTTTTTGTATTAATTTTTTATATTATTATTATTTTCCAGGATAATTTTGCAATGGCTCCTCCAAACAGAGATTATAGAAGAAGGGTACGTGATGTCATTTAAAGTTTTTGAGAGTGAGGTGTAATCATACTGGTGCTGGGCAAATGATAGAGATGGTATTCTTATAATGTTAATACAAAGTGATCATATTTTAATGCATTCAGGCTTAAATTGTCTCACACAGAAAGATATTATGTGTGACTCAACAAACTACTTATGACTGTTAATGCTGTGCTACATAAATGTACATATTACATGAGCATGGAGCCATAGCATGGAGCTCGGGTGCTACACTGGCCTTGTTGCAGTTTAGAAGTGTCATTCAGGCATTATCAGACTGGACATGTTTGCCAATTTCTTTTGCAGGATGATTTTGAGGTGGCATCTTCATACGCAGATAGCACTAGGAGGGTATGTGTTATTGTTTAGATGGGGTGACGGTTTTAGGAATGAGCCGTGATTGGTGGTGGTTCTATAATTCTTAGCTCATAAGAGAGGTGATGGATAAGGTGCCTGGGAGAGCAGTGTAAATGCTCCATGATGTAATGCCTTTATTAATAGAGGGATTTTGCAGACTGTATGTAACTGAAAATGTGTTTGCTAATATTGTTTTGCAGGATGATTTTGAGCCAGGTCCTCGATATAGAGAGAACATTAGGAGGGTATGTGATGCTGTTTACATGACGTGAAGATTTTAGGATTAAGCTCCCAATGATAACTGTGTTAATGCATAATGTTTTTACTGTATTTACTCTTTGGTTTTGTGATGATGTTGGCAGCTTAGCATGACACAGCTAATCTTTGAATTTTTGGGGGGATATTGCATCCTTTAGGTTCAATAACAGAGAGGAACATTTATCTCACTACAAGCACACAATTTAAAAATAAGTGTTCATGATTGTATTGTACACAATAATGCATTTTTTTTTTTTTTTGGAAGCAACCAATGCTACTACCCAGATAGCTTATTTCAGCAAGTTATTGCCAAACCACATTCTGCATGTATTTCAGGAGCTTCTTTGGTATTCATTTGTATTCATTTAAAAATATATATTTTTCAGGATAATTTTGCGATGGCTCCTCCATACAGAGATAACAGAAAAAGGGTACGTGATGTCATTTAGATACATTGAAACTTTTTGCGAATAACCTCGTGTACGTAGATGGTGCTCATAAAAACAATAGAGGGAATGGGCATGGTGCCAAAGATCATGGGTTTAATGCATGAAGTTTCAATAGAATATTTTAATGCAAGATGTTATTTATGTGAGGCCCTGCAATATAGTTATTGCTCTTAATTTAGTAGTACATATGGACAGATATAGTGTATATCTGTGACAGCACTACTAATACTGAATGACATATGTAGATTTTAGCGTCCCACCTTACATAATATTTAGCATAATATTTAACATTGCGTTTTATGATGCCCTTCAAATGCTAAACCAAATTCTGCACATATTACAAGATCAAGAGGTTTCAATAAAGAGTCAAGGAGCTAAACTTTGTTTTGTTTTGCAGGATGATTTTGATGTGGAATCTTCATACACAGATAACAGTAGGAGGGTATGTGATATTGTTCAGATGGGGTGAAGGCTTTAGAAATAAGTTGTGATATTGGTGTTGGTTTGATAAGCCTAGGCTGATAAATGACACAATGAAAAAGGTGCCAATGATCATTTTAGCATTACATAATGTTTAATATTGCGTTTAGTGTATGAGGCTAAAATGCTCGAAGTTTAGAACTTTGATTATTAAAGCACTTTGTAGACTCAATCTGTGATTGCCAATTTTGTTTTGCAGGATGATTTTGAGATGGATCCTCGGTACAGAGCTTATGGAAGGAGGGTATGTGATCTTTGTTTAGAGAAGGTGAAGGTTTTGGGAATGACCGGTTTGGATAACGGTGATGGGTTGATAACAGTGATTGAATTCTTACAGCAGATAATAGAGCTGATGAACAACTTCCCACTGATAAATGTGAAAAATCATAATGTTTTTAACATGTTTGGATATCTGAGGCTGATTGGGTGCTGCAGAAAAACTATTGGTGCCATAGCAGGACAGAGCTAAAATGTTCAATTTGTTTTAGATGCCTTGTCCTTAAGGCTTAATAAGATAGGGACCATCATTCAAGTTATAAGTGTGCTGTTTTAAAAGCCAGAATTTGCCCTTATATCGGGGTAGAGTATAATATAAACAGATTGTCGACCCAAGAAGCTGCTATCCATCTGATGTCTTGTTGAGACAATGCCTAAACCACTTTCTGCACATATTTCAGGAGCTTTTTGCAATTTTCATTTTTTTTTATCATTATTTTTTTTTCCAGGATGATTTTGCGATGGCTCCTCCATACAACGATTACTCTAGAAGGGTATGTGATATAATTTAGATACAGTACAGAATTTTGGTGGGAGATTGATGTCATGTATGGTGGTGCCAATTAGGTAATGGTGATGGTGTTCTTGAAAGCGTAACAGAGGTGATGGAAAAGTTGCCAGTGCCAAAACATCAAGTCACTATTAGCTGTGTCTGAGTGAAAGTACAGTAGTACAGTAATAGTATAGTATAATATAGAATAGTTTTGCAGGATGATTTTCCACTGGCTTCTACATATAGAGACCACCCTATGTGATTTCAGTTAGCTAGGGAAGAAAATAGTTGGGATGTGTGATGATATTAATGCTGGGTATATGATTATAATGGGATTTCTATAGCAGATAATCGAGGTGATGGGTATGCTTTTTAAATGCATGTTATGTTAAGAAGTTGTATGTGTGCTAAACCAGTGATGCGTCACGTTAAGCAGGACTGAGCTGAGTCTTGGGAAGCAGCGAGGATTTGCTTTCATTGCCCCACCTACCAATGCCTCTCGCTTCCCATCTTCTGTCTCTTTAATAAGTTATTGGAGCAGCACAAACTCATGTATTAAACTACTCGCAGGCCACCGAGGAACCACGCAATGACTGCAGAAGGTCAAAATCTAATAGATTCATCAAGTATAGGAGATTTGTTTTCATTTAAGAGGGGGATCGCATTTGGACTTTCTGTGCATCAAACAACAAGAACAAAATACAGATTGGTTGGCCTGGGGTTTTTTTTTTTTGTTTGTTTGTTTTTTTTGAGCATCAGTCCTCAGGTCTGACTTTAGCATCAACACGACCCGCATTTCTGATTAAGTATATGACTCTATTGATTTTTCTTTTTTTTAAAGTACACCACAAAACCCAGCGAGGTTCTTTGCAGCACCAGCAGAGTAAGCATTCCAGCTGGAGCCACAGCCCCGACTTAATATTTGCTAAAGCATCAAGCTTATTTTATGTCTAACAAGGATGATGAATATAAACATGAATTGCAGAGGTGTAGGAGAGTGATTCAGCGAGTAATGAGTGTGAAGACATGACTGCACTTTGAAGGCCAAACACTTTGATATTTGAGAACAGACGAGCCACTTGCCTCCACCCTTTCCTGGTATATTTTTGTCCTCGCCGTCCAAAGTAATGTGCAGTCACGTGACGTGAAGAGACTGAACTGCTGTCATTTTCGCTTACCGTCTTAAATATCGGCCTTTCTTTCCCGAGCTCTGCCCCGTAACCCTTTCACGTCTCTGGCTTCTTCGCAGCAGTGGAGATTTTGCAGACCAATGGTGACGATGTGGTGCTTGCAAAGGAGAGATGCTGTGACAAGGATGACAAACGGGATCTTTACCGATACTCGCAGCGCACTTGTGCCTGAGCTCGGGATTGTGAGGTTTACTCAGCTTGAATCCTCGAACAGATGCTTAAGTGCGCACGTTATTGAGGGGCGAGTGGCAATTTATAAGCAGTTTTACATTTCTACCTTCACCAGTAAAGTCCTCTCTTCTTTTTAAACCCCTGGAGTGCTTTATTCATTGTGACTATCCCTCCATATACAGCAGGGAATGCAGCTCCTTGTTAATACATTCCACTCTGTTAAACAAAAGGAATAGGCAATGTACTCTTGTAAGTTCCACAGTGTTTTCTCCCATAGCTGAATGACTTAATCATGAGAAACCATTGAGGTCCTCTTTTTTTTTTTTTCTCTCCTTCTTTGTTAGCTTTAAAAGAATTCTCTGCATAAAACAGCTTGATTATTCTTTGTGTTAAATAAGGGAGCAACATGACAATGGTTGACATTATACTCTTAGAGTGTGTTTCCTTTCACCCCAAGGAGAAGCCATGTTTAATCTTTTTGAACTCTAAATCAGAATTGCTCTGTATTCACGTCTCCGCTGTCCCTGTTCCTCCTCTCACAAACCACAACCCAGATTCATATTTTCTATTCCGCTGTTGACGATGTCAGTCATTTTTGAGTTCAGCTTCCATGCTCCTGTGCAGAAGATTTGAAACAGTCAAATGATATTGATCTGCTTCTCCAACAGCAGTTGTCAAGAAAGGACAGCCAGAACAGCTCCCAGCATAGTGTTTCCAGCCACCGGAGCGCGCACACAGACTCGCCTGTGCACTCTTCCCTGGCACCCGCTCTCAGTGAGAGCAACGCGCCCCCACCTCCCTCACAGCCTTTGCCGGGACTCCCAATCCAGGACTCCCCAGGAGACGGGACCATCCAGAGAAAACCGGACCCCTTTAAGATTTGGGCCCAGTCCAGGAGCATGTATGAAAGTAGGCGTAAGTATATTCATTTCTGGTGGCGGTTGGATGAGGGCAGCATGGGGTATTGGCTCGGTGCAGACCCTTGGTGTCTTGGTGGTACTGCTCATTTTGGGGAACGTTTTGTGCTTGTAAGTAAGCTGGGTCAGATATTTATATTTATTGATCTATGTTTTACTAAAGACTGGCTTGCACTCAAATGCCTCACTACACATAGAGTGATTAACAAATATATTATACCGCCTGTGATAAAACAATAAAACATAAATATTGTAGGAGTCTGTCAAATAAATTTGTTTGTTGTTGTTATTTATTAGGCAAATGACAAATTGAATTCATATTCTTATACCCAAATTTGAGCTGGCACACTGGACTTCACAGAGAAGTCAGAAATGATATATACATTTTTTTTAAAAGTCTGATCTTCTGTTCAGGGATGCAAATTAATGACCATAATTGAGCTTTGCTATTTTTTTCAGCTTTTTTTTAATGTAAAATATTGAATTTAAAGCACTTGGCATTAACCTCCTGAGACCCGAACTCTTCCACAGCATGCATTTTTAATTTCTCTTTGATATTTGGGCTGATTGGGACCTGATGAATGTAAAAACAAAGAATTACCAGATTTTTTTTTATACCTAATTTTTGTTTCTAAGTAAAATGAGATCCACATATGAGGATATTCGTTTAAAATTTCGATAGAGCAGTAGCAGTATAATGTCCTCGTAAGTGGATATCAGGCCCTTGTAGAGCAAAATTGAGTATTTTGGTCTAAATAACCCAAAATGTGATGTCCACATATGTGGATGCCAGGTCCTAGGAGGTTAAATATATGGTTTAGATCAGGGGTGTCAAACTCCAGGCCTCGAGGGCCTGTGTCCTGCAGGTTTTAGACCTGTCCTTGATCCAACGCAAATAATTTAAATGGCTAAATTACCTCCTCAACATGTCTTGAAGTTCTCCCGAGGCCTGGTAATGAACTAATCATTTGATTCAGGTGTGCTGACCCAGGGCGAGATCTAAAACCTGCAAGACACCGGTCCTTGAGGCCTGGAGTTCTCCACTGCTGGTTTAGATAAAAGAGCTTGTGTATGGTGGTGGATTTACCATTACAGCAAAATAAATAAAACTTCCAAAATCTTTATTTATATTCATCAGTACTGTTAATTTAGGGCATAAACCTTACATTGGGAGGACATTGTCGAATGTAAAATAAATTCACCTACATATTTTCACATGTACTCCGTCACTGCCTTGAAGGAAAACTGCAGATAGATGTCAGTGATGGTAGATGAGGAGCCTAGCTAATAAAGAAAGCCGTTTACATTTGTTTGTATATAGGCTGTCTTGTAAAATTACTAGAATCTAGCTTTATGGCTACAGGTACATGTATTTTTTTTTTCTGGCATAGCCATGGCAAGCATCTTCTTGGTTTTTTTTCCCAAGCTAAGCTAATTGGCTTTTCTTTTACATTTAGCATTCAGCTATCAAAGTGGTGTCAATCTTTGAAATTGAGACTCCACAAGAAACTGAATAGTAATAGTATTTCCCAAAAGAGCTAGCATGCTACGTTGTTACTTTGTTACTAGCTGTAGACATATAGGCCTCCAGTGTGTTGTTGATTGTGTCCTTTTAAAATTACTAGTTGCCGCTTTCACCCAGTGCCAGACAACAGCACCACTGACACACTTTTATTTTAGACTTCCCTTAAGAGGCACATGGTGTATAATTAGTACAAGAGTGGAGTAGATGTTGGCAGATTGTAAATCTCCCCACCCCCCGCCTTGGCAAAGCAAGGGGATTGCACTAATTAAAAAGAATAACCATCATATTCATTGTCAAGTTTAAAAAAGAGAGAGAGAGAGAGAGAGAGAGAGAGAAAAGAATAAATAGCAGAAAGAGAGAAATCTGCAAAGGCTTTTTATTCTTTCATTTATTTATTTTTTTAAAGATCTAATCCGTTTTCCAGGCGCACTTGTTGAGGATTTTCATTATTTAGATGGCTATGAAGAAGAATTAAAAATGACGGGCTGAGTGTAGGCAGTGGTTCAGACACCTGTTGGAAAGCTGCCATGATTAGTTGAGAGTCAATAGTATTTGATTTTGTAATAAATAAATGAATAACAATAATAGAAATGGAGTGAAAGAATCCACAACCAAGGGCGGGAGGGATGTTGTCTACATACCCGCCCTCATATGATGACATCCCAATTGGGGATTTCTAAATTGCCCAGCCAGTTTGATCTGGTAAAAAGTTAGAAAAGCAAAAACAAAGAATAATAATAGGACAGTTGATCAAAACATTTGAAGGGGATGTAAAGAGAAATATAAGAGAAAGCTGAGCATTCTGAGGTATAGCGTCACAAGGAGAAACACCTTGAACAGCACGGGAGGAACAGCAGGTGTAAAACCTCCACTTCCTCACGCTTCATTGAGCTCTCTCCATAGGGCTCAGGCCTTGAATTGGGCAGAGACATTTTTCCACGCAGCATTCACTATAATGAAAAACTCTGTCGAGATCAAGGTCTTTAAACTTACCGTGCAGGGAGTGATTTCCATTTGCAGGAAGAAAACGTCCCAAAATCTCGCACAGCATTAGCCTGCTGTAAAAGCGGAGGAAGCTTGCTCGTGCTTTTGTTGGGCTTCATTATGATTATTTTGGGGTTTTTTTAAAAAATATTATCTCCTTTTTTGTAACATCATCACTCACAGCTTTGAATAGGGCCGTCTATCTTGGGAAAATATTGATCCGTTCATGCCCAGTTGCCTCACAGTGGGGATCACTTATGGGTCTATTAATGGGCAGGAGCAGCGTGTGCAGTTGACCTTCCTGAGTGCGGGTGCAGATTGCGACAGTTAGCCTTTGACTCTTTCCTCCTCCGGTTCCTCCACAGTAACCCTGTGATAGATTGGAAGAGATAGCTGCGCTCCGTGGGGATTTTAAGTGTTGACTGAAGGAGCAGATTGGAAGCACACTGCTTATGCTTTCTGCCACCCCACCCTCTCTTAGTGGTTTTAGCGGCCTTGGCAGCAGCAGCTTCAGCTGGAGCAAAAAAGGAAATCTCCCTGAGAGATGTTTGTCTGCACACATAGCACATCTGCGCCCATGGAAATGCATGCACACGTACTCATATGGGGATTCAAAGCCGCGTATTTAAAGCAAAGAAGCTCCTATGTACAATGGGATAAGGCCACACGCATGCAAATCATCTCCTCCTGTCCTCTGGGCTCTGAGCTCGCTTCAGTCTCCCCTGCTACATTAACCATGAGCTGTCACTCGCTGCGGTGCGATGCCTCTTTTGTATCGCGACACCTTTCGAGTTACTAGCGTACGCACACGGTTGCCTCGTGGCTACGAGTGTGCTGTGACTAGCCATACTCAGGGTGGGGGGTCAGGTGGAAGGTGCACTCCAGCATAGCCAAATGATGCATCGCGTGTCACACATCACCTCACAAGAGAAACACTGTAGCCCATTTGAACATCTCTAAGGTTGTCTCAAAAAGCTGCGAGAAAGTGAAACTATGCTCTGAAACGATCAGAAGGGAATTATAGTCTGATCGTTTCTAATTATGGGAACAATGGACACCGATATCTTTTTTTCTCAGCCTGTCTTTTCAGTTTGTTTCAGCTCTAAAATTATACTCTTGGCCCAAAATAGATCCTTTTTATCTGTTGATGGCTCGTTTTTTTGTTTTGTTTTGTTTGTTTTTACTGTCTTTGTGCAGCGTGCTACCACAGTGACAAAGCTTTGAGCACAAATGATGACAGTATTTACATGCTGACATAAATAAACATATCTGATTGTCTCAGAACAGCAGGTGTATCCATTATGATCCCACTGTGGTTGGCTTATTGTGTACCTTGGGGTATTAAATGAAATGTCTGAAGGCATCACGGTGCAGGAATAGAGATCCCACAAGGCCGACTGTGCTTGTGCATAAGTGTTTATGGCAGCTTGTCGATTTCACAGTTCCAGACTTCCAGGAGCAGGACATTTTCCTGTGGAGGAAGGACACGGGGTTCGGCTTCAGGATCCTCGGAGGCAACGAGCCAGGAGAGCCTGTGAGTCTCTCTCCCTCAATCTTTTTCAATCTCACGGCTGAAATCTCTCCAGTTTGCGTTTCAATTTCCTCACTTTTCACCGTACATCTCCAAAGAAATGGATAAACTGACAAGATTGTGTAGCTTGAATGATGAAAAGGATGCTATATTCCCAGCACTAGTGGGAGCAGCAGCTATAGGATTTTCTTTCGACAGTCTCAACACAACAGTTCTTATCTTCCCCTTGTGTGCGTTTCCATGCTTGTGTATTGGAATTCAGCAATTTCATATCTGTGATTGCTTCTCTCTGATCTGACCAATGTAGCCTTAACCAGTCAGGGAAGAAAAAAAAACCCCTGCACACACACCATTTCTTTTTTTCTTTTCCTTTAAAGAGTCAAAGTTGTTTGTTCTTGTTTACACTAGCCTGCACTGCGCCCCCTTCCTGCTTTTCTTGAAGGGGGGAAAAAAATAATGATTTACTTTAGAGCTTGGCTTGGGTTACTACTGTTACAGGCTTGAGAGAATAATAAAGATTTAATGCTGAAGTTTAAATTGTAGCTGTGCAGCATGCCAAGTTTATGGCCGCTGAGAAAATCGACACATTTTTATATGTCATGCACTTTAATGTCATACTTTTTCTTTTTAGAATACCGCTTGATCGCTTTCCATGCATTTATTTCGCAACGGTGCGGCGTAACGTATAGCCGCGCAGTCTTTGTCGACGCGTGCTTTCGAATGCACGGCAACCTCATTCGTCTGGTGCGTTTCAGATCTACATTGGCCACATAGTCAAGTACGGGGCTGCAGATGAAGATGGACGCCTGCGATCCGGTGATGAGCTGATATGCGTGGATGGAACGGCGGTGGTGGGAAAGTCGCACCAACTGGTGGTCCAGCTGATGCAGCAGGCTGCCAAGCAGGGCCATGTCAACCTCACAGTGCGGCGCAAAACCACTTACGCTGGTAAGAAGCAAGCAGCTCGAGATGGAGGAGTAGTTTAAGCTTTTTAAAGACCTCCTAAGAGGTCCAAGAGAAGGTTTTTACTGAAGTCCAAGAATACACTCAGGTTATTGTGGCTCAGGACGTAGAGTAGGTCATTTACTCCAGTCCACATAGCAAAGTGTCTGTAAGATGCTGAAAGGAAAACTGATTCTGATACATCATCCACCAATATGTGGTTCTGTGAAAATACACAGATGGATAGAAAATAGCACCGTAAGAATGTGGCAGTCCATTTATTATTGAATTCTACTGATTTTACTTCAAATAACAGTGACAAATAATACTGCAGAACTTTTAAAGTGTACTGCAAAACACAACCAGGTATATCCGTCCACAGTGCAACCAATCAGAACATGTTTTATTAAGTCAGTTAATTTCATCCTATTATAAACAGTCAGGATCCAATTTCAAGTAGTTTCAAGTTAAGCTAGTAGCTTTGTTGACCAATAGTCCAAAAATGACCATCATTTGTTTCTCTATTTAGATTCCTTTATGCAGGATTCAGAATTAGCAGAACCATAATTTTTTGTTTTGTTTTATAAATTGCAAAAAGTATAAATATCTCTAACTGATCAGTTTGTTTACATATAGTGTATTCACTGATAACATGTCAGTGAATTTTAATGTGTATTGAATCAGTTTTGAGAGCAGTCTGAGATGGCTTCATTTATATTCGATTTTTGCAGCTTTGCTTACAGTAAAACATTGTTCAGTTTTAGAAATGCACTCCCTGCTTTACCAACAGCCACGTTTATGTCAGTCATACTTCCATCAGGAGCCCAGAGGCCTTCTTAATATATATCTAAGGTCAGCCTTTCGCCCTTCTAGAATTTAGTGTGGGTGTGGAAGTGGTCAGCCGCTACCACGAGCTAACGCCCACGCCCCACTGCTGACTTCACTCCGGTCAACATAGCTCTGCTCCTTTAAAAAAAAAAAAAAGGCCCATAAATATGATGGAGAGGGTGGCCAACCTTCGGCCCAATGACAGCAGCCAGACATTAGTGCATTGCTGCTCACTGTCTGCCTCAGAGCGTCGAGAATATGAGGCGCCTTCCTTGAGCAGCTGTACAGGAAATGAAATGTGGAATGAAATGTCCAGATAGAGCAGGCAGACCACGTCCTCGGTTCATCTTTTGTTGGAAACAGATGAGAGGAGAGATTGGTGAAGAGGCCTTCTTCCAAAGCTGTCCTTTTTTTTTAATCATAAGATAAACTAGGTGTGCTAGAGGAGCTAAATATCTGTTATTTGCCTCCTTTAATATTGTACTGCTCACGTAACGTTTAGGGATGTTCTCATATGTTTTTGTACAGCTTTGCTTTCATTACATTAGGTTCTCACTCTGTTTTGTACATGATTGTCTCCTGATGTCTCACCATTGGTTTCACTTCCCTTGTGATCTTTTACTGTTAATCTTCTATATCTGTGTTTTTCTTACCCTCCTGTTTGCACTTTGCACCTCATCTATGCATCTTTCTCACCATATCCTCCTCCTCCTGCCGTTTTTAGTTAAAGCAGAGGGAGACATGCCTCCATCGCCGGCGTCTTCGCACCACAGCAGCACCCAGGCGCCCAGTCTCACAGAAGATATTGGGAAGCGCACCCCACAGGGCAGCCAGAACTCCCTCAACACAGTGAGCTCCGGCAGCGGCTCCACCTCTGGCATCGGCAGCGGTGGAGGAGGCGGAGTGGGCGGCGGGGGCGGCGGCAGCGCCGTGGTCGCCGCTGCGGCCGCCACCACCTCCTCTCAGCCGCCCATCGCCACCCCCGCTGTCGTCTCGTCCGCTTTGCAGCCCTACGACGTAGAGATCCGCCGCGGCGAGAACGAAGGATTCGGTTTCGTCATCGTCTCGTCGGTGTCGAGGCCGGAAGCTGGCACCACCTTCGGTAAGCGCGAGCACCCGCAAACGCCACCACCAGCGCACAGTTGATGGCGGCACATGCTGTTTTTTCAAAAATCACTTCTACTCAGCAAAAACCCGAATCACACTTTGGCTTTTGCCTCATCACCGGGCCTTTTATCTTCTCGTCTGCACTACGGGAATCCTTTGAATCCTCTATAAAAACCACTGAACGCTAAATAGCCTGACAGCCAGTGCACAGTCTGGCTATTTACAGTCCCACCAGATCAATATCAACACTCTTCAAAGAAGTGGTTCTTCTTTCTCATTTTCATCTGAGCCTGTCAAACCAAGACACTGAAACCCTTTCTTTGCCTGCAGCTGCTGCTCACACTCACATAAGGCTTTCATAATTGATCACAAGTGAAGTAGGTCTTACATAAAGCCACTTGTATTATTCAGCTGAACTTAAATGGCTTGTGCGGAGCAGGTTGGCACTAAAATCCTAATAGCAGTTTAATGAGAATGAGCACTGCAAGAAAGATAAATAGGGGAAATGATCAACGTGAATGGGTTCTATTTATTTTCCAGCGTATGATTAGAGATATTCGCTTACTCAAACTTTATCTTCTTTTCTCTTCTTTTTTGTGAGGTTCTTTTTCATTGCTTAGCTGGTGAATGGTGTCGTTTTTCTCCGTTTGATATTGCACAGCAACGCAAGTAAATCAGATTCAGCGTTGCTTTTACAAACTCGTAGCACTGCATCTTTTCTACTCGTACTCCATGTACGTTTTTTTGCCAGCTGCTATGGCTTCCTACCTACACTAGAAGGACATTGCACCATGCTCTTCTCTCCCTGTGTGGGTGTACAGCACTGGAAAGGTCTGTGAACGCTTAGCTTTACAGATTGGCTTTTTTTCTTCTTCTTTTTTTAAAGTGAAGCTCCTTTTCACAGGCCAAAGCAGAAAGCATAGGCTAGTAGATGAGCTTTCATTTCAGTTAACGTGTAAAGGAAGATTTATCTCTCTGCTGCTCTTGATATTTCACAGTCCTAGATGGTTAGGTTTATTCAGGGGGACAGAAACGGGTTGGGATCAGATGAGTTTGTTGTGTATTAAAAGTGTGAATGCAGCGGGAAGGATGGAAGAATAATAATGAAAAGTAAGGAGGGGAGAGGGTGGCGAGAGTAATGAGTGATTGGGGGCGTCAGTCTGTAGTGACTGATGTCGGCCTGCAGAGTGAAACAAACAGAGAGACTTCAGGGTAGCTGGTGAGATGTCAGCTCTGATGTATGTTTGCAGAGTCTAACTTTCTGCAGTTGCAGGTGTTTGGGATGTAGATGAAACAGAGCTCTAACTTAACAAGAGTTTTTTAGATGTTGAGAATCGTTCGGAAAAACTATTTAGAGAAAATAGTAAAACAAATCCTCCTATTTCTTTGCAGTGCACATTTAAATTGACCCTTCTTTTCCAGTGCTTGCATATTATCCTCTTCTTCTTCTCAGTGACTTTTGCTTGGCTGACTGTTGGCTGCGGGTCAATTAACCTTAACCCTTCTTGGTCCTCTTCTTCTGCTCCTTCCCCACTTTTCCCTCCCGTTTCCCTCCTCTCACCAAACACAATCCCCCAACATTTACACGCGCAAACACACACTCAATCACGCATGCATTACACATCCACATCGATGCTGACCATAGCTGGAAATGCTTGTGTGGCCATGCCCCACAAAATAGGACGCATCATTGAGGGAAGCCCAGCAGACCGCTGCGGGAAGTTGAAAGTCGGCGACCGCATCCTGGCTGTGAATGGATGCTCGATCACCAACAAGTCCCACTCGGACATCGTCAACCTCATCAAGGAGGCTGGAAACACAGTTACACTACGCATCATTCCTGGAGATGGTGAGTAGAGAAAAGCGAATCCAAAACCAGGTCCGAATTTTTTTCCCCATATCAGCTATTATTAGATAGCCTGATTATGTTTGAGGAGACTTGTTCTCACTTTCCTGGGTTGTTGTTGTTGTTATTAAGTATTCCTTCAGCGTTATGTAAAGTCTGCACTTTCTTCAGTGGCTTTCAAAGTGACTATAACGCCTCCGCAGTGTTGACAGGAGTGATTCTTTGGGGATATTTGGGAGGTTGCTGGGTTTTTGGTTTTTTTTTTTGGTATTTTTTAGCTTTTGCATTCCTGCCTTTGGCGTGCCCGCATTTTTAAAACATGCAAGAGCCATTTAGGTTTTGGTGTGTATGTGTGCGTGAGTGGAGAGAGGGTGAGCGAGACAGGCACCGAGAGATGCTGAATTTCCTCTGTGCATGTGGGTGTGTCTCCTCTGTCAAAGTGGACTTAAGGAAAAGTTTGTGTGCATTGTATGTTGCGCTGTGCAGCTGAGAACTGTCTGTGCTTTGTGCTGACATATCACCCTGGCGTGCTTCACAAATGCTATTTAATTAAGCGTGTGTGCGTGTGTGCACATGGAAAGGCAATACTCCCCGACAACCTGCACACTGGTAGGAATAGGAGCTATTTGTCCGCCGCTCGTTGCTTTCCGCCTCGCTTCTTATGGATGGAGAGGCTTTTTTGTTTCTCCCTTCAGAGCAGTTGATGAGAACAGTGAGCCAAAATTGCTCTGCCAAGAAGACACAGATAAAGCAAGAGAGAAGGCGCTGGCGAGGAATAACTGGATATGCTTTTATGTGCATGTGTCAAACAACCAGACGCCGTCTGACACAGAGACAGAAAGAGTGTCGGACAGAGATGGTGGCTTGTGTTTCTAAACTTGTGCCTCTGAATGACTGTTCTGGCTGCCTCCGTTTACAAATGGCTGAGCATCGCCAATTTCTTTGTGGATCAGTCCAATCTTTAAGCTTTCTGATGGAAACAAGCGCCATAGCGAGAGCTTCCTCTAAAGGTGAAGTCTGATTCAGCTCAACTCTCCCACCGTGTGAGAGCACAGATGGAGTTTTGTAGTAGCTGATGCTCGGTACGCCTGCAGTGTCGAGGAAACGAGCATGGGAGTCTTCCTGCTGCTGCTCAGTAATACGTGTACAAGAAACTAATACCTTCATCAGAGCTGATGTCTCTGCAGCATAAATTTGGAGCGCAAACAAAGCCCTCATTCTTTCCACTGTGTGAGAAAAGAGAGCTAGACATGCTGTATGTGATATGATTTTTATTGTTAGCACATATTGTATTTTACGTGTAATCTGTAGCTGTTGTATCCTTTTACCCTCTGTAGTGCTCGTTTTCTTTACCTCCCTTGAATTGATTGTACCCGCTGTCCTTCCCAGCTCACGCCTTTCAGGGCTGGAGGGCAAATGTGTGGTCAAAGCCACAGACGAATTACAGAAACGCTTCAGTTCCTTTTCTGTGCACGTTTTATTTACTTATTTATTTAGTTAAGCGAGAAAGGGGAAAGCAGGCAGTAGGTCGCACGCAGAATAGAAGTAATATCCGGAGAGAAAGCAGTCGAGAGGCGACAAAAAAAGGAAGTGATTCATGCAAATCAGGCAGAGGGAAAGATGGTGATAGTGTTTTTACAGGAGTTAAACGTGAGACTGCAAAACTGGAAGAGTGGTCAAAGGTTTTCCTTGTGGTTCCCCTCTTTGCCGTCTCAAGCGAAGCTCACCTCACCCGCACTCCCGCTCGAGTGGTCGACACTGTAGATCTTGAGCAGCGGGCAAAGGAATGGTTGAGCCACCAGGCTCCAGGAGAGCGCCGGAGGGAAAGGAGATTAATAGGTGAGAAGGGAAGTGACCATGAGAAGAATGGCGAGTAGCAGACTGGGGAAGGGGAGGTGCAGAGTTGTAATCGAATGTAGGATGCCTGTAGATGGCCAAGAAGGATGAGGTCGTTAGATAAAACAAAGGTTTCTTTATGCAGCAGGTGTCGCGTGATGACCGCCTGTCTGGTGTTTTTCACTGATAACTGAAAATGAGTGGATCAGTGCAGAGATAAAAGACAGAGTAAGCACGAGCTCTAATGCCACTGGCGTAGATGTTCCCTACTTGACAATTCAGAGGCAGAAAGGATTAGTTTCAGTCCTAAATGTGATGTACAGCCTTTGGACGTTTACCAAATGATTGATGGCACAAACCGCAGTATTACCCAAGTGTCCGGGAACATGGCTAAGTGGTGAAAGAAGCCTGGAAACTGGTTTCGAGCCTCGTGGTGGACCCTCTAGTGCATTTGGGCACAAATGACACAAGGAAAACAATGTGAAATTTAATTATGTCGCCCAGGCTTTCAAGGAAACTGGAGAGGCTTCTGTTAGAGCATGTCTATACAAAATGACAGCATATTCAATTACAAGCCTTTCCCCCCCCTGTCTCCTCATTGGTTGAAAAACACAATCATTCTTGTTCTTTGTTTTTGTTTTGTGTGTTATCTCATGTGACAATATACTTGCTCTTCTTCCGCCCTCCGCAGAATCATCGAACGCATCTCTGTTGACGAATGCAGAGAAGATCGCCACTATAACCACTACCCACACCGCTCAGCAGCAGGCCGCACCGGAGGCCAGGTGAGGAGCACGGCAGAAAACAGACTTGCCTAATAATGAAATGTCTTTTCAAGCGACCCCTCGCTTAGGCCTCATATTTCACGCTTTTTCTATTTCAGGACCAACACTAAACCAAAACAGGAGTCATTTGCCCCGCAAGCCGCCCCTCCCCAGCCCCCCACGCAGCAACCCCCAAGCACTCAGGTGAGGAAGAGAGGCGCCGCAGTCTTAGCAGTTACATCAGTCATGCGGACACCCATCCATTTCATGTCTCCATCAAAACACGCCGATCCTCTACACTCCATCAACTTTTCTACCCACATCTAATCTACATTTGTCTCTTCATACATCCATTCAGCTGTTTCGCCATATCTAAACAGTCATTCATCCCCTCCCCTGTCCCTCCATCTATCAACTAATATACCCACTTACCTTTCCAAGGACAAACCAAGTGCATTTTTATTTATTTATCTCTTTACGCCGACCTTCTGGCGTTATCTGAGTGTGCATATTAAGGAAAGCCTGTTTGCTTTCAAAGTAGCCCCTCAGTCCACTCTGTTCACCGCTGAATTAATCTGCTGGTGTGGAGATGGCTTTCACAGATAGCATTGATCCTCCAGCAGAGGAGATTAGGAGGGCGTAAAGACAGGAGCTGCTGAGGCTGTCTGCCCGTCCTTGTGTGGTTCCCAGACCTCCTTCTCTCTCTTCGTCTGCGCCCTCTCTACTTTTTCAGGCCAGGGCCCACGGCATCAATAATTCAGCGTCCTTACACCTGAGCATATGCATGTCCACACACAGTCACACACACACACACGCACGCACACACGAAGGGGAAAAGCGTAGCACAAACTGTTAAGGTGAGACTTGCCTGAAGGTGGCAATTGTCCCTTGCTTCTGAAATAGGATCCCCCTTCAAAGGAGACACGCACACACAAGCGCGCACAAACGCAGACACACGCGCACACTTGAAACCTGAATCACAAAGGTGACTTTGATGCAAACATCTCCTTTCTCCTCTCCCTCCCTCTCCCTCCACACATGGCGTCTGTCTCCATCAGGATTCTGAGTTCTACTCCGTGGACCTGGAGCGAGACAACAAAGGCTTCGGCTTCAGCCTGCGAGGAGGCCGCGAGTACAACATGGACCTGTACGTGCTGAGGTTAGCCGAGGACGGAGCAGCTGTTCGCAACGGAAAGATGATGGTATGGACACACAAATGGGAAACACAGAAGCTCAGAGGTTGTTTTCTAGGGGTCTTGAAAGGGTCACGCCACCAAACACTGAAGTTTAGTTTGACCATCATAAGAACTAGTGCTGGAAAAACAGCACTTACCCAAGTAACACTGCAATCTCGTCGTCTGTGCTCATATTTAGACCACACAAATTTATGACAGACAGCCTTTTTTGCAGCCACATAACATGGAGCTGTTTTACAGGAAATGTTGGACAGCCTATTGAAATGTAACCACTGCTTGTACCCCTTTAATATTATACTTAATTATGGAAAACTGTGATGTAATTTGATCAATTTAAGGTTATATGCAGCTGTGTCAACAGGGATGCCAATATTCCCTCAGTAGCTAGAATACCTCCAAATAAGTTTTATTTTTTAACAGCCTACTTTCTTTGGAAACACCCAACAGATTGTCTGGAAATAACGGCGGACAGTTCCCTCGGTTGTTTTAGTTAATTTTCTGTAATATAGTCGTCTTGGCATTTGTCAGCATAGTTTGAAATCATCTGAAAAAAGCGTTCTAGTGGAATAATTGTAATGTTAATGAGAAATGGTCGGACTTCATTATTTTTGGTGGAGCTGTGCGAGACATTAGCTCTGCAATTTAGCTATGAAAAATTACGTCTCTTTCCGGGTTTTTTTTTCCTTAGTAATCCAGAGTGTTTTTAAAATGAATGTTTAATTTAACTATTTGTCAAATTTTCTCATCCCTTAATCCGTCAGCTTGCCTGAACGCTATAAAATTATCTTTGGACGGGGGTGCACATAACAGCATATCTGAAAAACGACTGCTGATTGTAACAGTTGTTATAAATACCAATTATAATTTTATAAATCCTTGCCTTCAGGTGCAGCACAAGCCAGTTGACTTTATTGATTAGCTGGGGGGGTTGATGGCAGCCTTGTAGACCTTACAGCCATCACAATAATATTATTTATCAGTATAATTGCTTTTGCATAATGTACCCCCAATTACTGCAAGCCATGCTTCACTGACTCGCAAACAGTCACCTCCGGGCTCGGCCATGCAGACGGTTCACTGATTGTAATATTAAGACACACAAACAGAATATGCACATTTTAATTTATGTTTCACGACAAGCTTGTAAAGTGGCATTCATACATGCCACAAAAGCTGTGATGAAACTGCAATATTTAACCTTTCCGTCTGATTAATTGTACATAAATAATAGCACTTTCCCCGGAGTGCTTGATGAAGTGTGAGGTGTTTTTTATTTATTCTCTCACTGTGCGTTTGCACGCAGGGAGCCTGTTGGCAGACACTGTTTGAATCTGAGATATAGTTTTTCATATATATTAATATGCTGCAGTTAGGGAGTGTGTGGGAGCGTGTGTGTGTGTGTGTGTGTGTGTGTGTGTGTGTGTGTGTGTGTGTGTGTGTGTGTGTGTGCGCGCGCGCACATTCGTTAGCACATTAGTATATGCATATATGGACCCGGCCGTTGGTGTTTGTGCACCTTGTTAGCAGAGATATTAATAGTCGCAGCTCTGTGAGGCAGGGAGAGGTGTCAGCGAGAGATCTGTATTCTGCCAGAGAAGTATTCCCTTAACGCAGTCAGCACTGACAGATAACCTGAGGAGTGGATTCAAAGAATCAGGAAGCAAAAATGTTTCTTCTAGTTCTCGTTTTTTTTTTTTTTCTGTCGTTCTCCCTCTCTGACTCTCCGTGTCACGGTTGCTGCTTTTTGATGCAGTTTGCCCTCCATATATACTCTTGTTTTCTTATTGTGCAGATTACCATTCAGCAGATTTGATAATTAACTCCTCCTCACCCCCTCCACCCTTCCCTTCGTGTCATTGTTTCCCTTTGAACCTTCTCTTTCTCCTTGTGTACCTTCTTCCCTCCTCTCACTTGTTTTCTTTTGCACCGCGTCTGGCTCTGCGGTCTCCTCTCCTTATTTGGGCTCCTGCTGTCTCTCACCTTTCCCTCTGATTCACCTCTTCTCTTTTCCATTTTCATCTGTCACTCTTGTCCCCCCCCCCCCCCGGTCTCCTTCCCACTAGGTCGGCGACGAAATCTTGGAGATCAACGGCGAGAGCACCAAGGGCATGAAGCACGCGCGAGCCATCGAGCTCATCAAGAATGGAGGCCGGCGAGTCCATCTGGTGCTCAAGAGGGGTGACGGCTCTGTGCCTGAATATGGTGGGTCAATCTACGAAAACATTCCCTTCTCGCCCATCTTCACACCCTGAGCCAGGGGACACTCAAGCGGATGGTGGTGGGTTGAAGGTGAAGGAACTAAATCGCTCCCCCTCCCCAAGGATCCTTCACCCCTCCCTGGAGCAAACCTACCAGGGATGGGAGAGGGGAGTCAGGGGGGTTGGGGGTGTTGCTCTGCGCTTTTGGTGTCTTTGTGGTGGCGGTCACTCCTGGGCTTTTTTGGGATTTCGTGGGAGAGCGGGGGGGTCGAGGCTGCTCCTGTGGGTGCTCTCACCCCCTCCTGCTGTCACCTGCTCTCAGTTTTGTCATGTCATCTCGCTGTCACTTTTCACCTTCTGGGCACTGAGCAAAAGCACTCTGCTGGGACTTTACAGGAAGGTGGTGGGTCTGATTTTCAGTGCTACATGGAAAAAAAAAAAGGAAACTGTTTACAGGGTTTGACCTGAGTAGTAAAGAAAAAGGAAAGAAAATCAATGTTTCTTGTGGGTGAGAAGTAATATGGATGTCTCTCATTTCTCATTACATGCTAATTTAGCATTAAAAGGAAGAGAAAACTTGATCCGTGGCATCCCGTGATAAAATGGGACCTTTCACAGCTTTGGATAGGATGTGACAAACATATTTATGATATTTATTGAAGGTGAATGTAAGCTACTGAACTCCTTTCTAAGTGAGAACTGTGTTGCGAAGAAAAAGACAGTCTAAGGCTTTTTTTTCCCCACTTTGCCATTTTCAGTAAATCTCACTGTACTGTGCTTGACATTACTCACTCATCCATGGACTTTTTTTTTGCACCCACTGTCAGTGTTATGGAAAAGCTGTGAAGATAGGGACTCCACCCATCCCCGTTTAAAAAGACGTTGATTCGTTCCAGTTATATTAACTTTTTATAGTGATGATTTTAAAAAAAAAAAGAGGCATTTTTACAAGTATTTTTGTTCAGTGTACAGAGCCATGAATCAAAGCCACATATTAATGGATAAAAGTTTATTGCTGCATGAACATGTCAAAAGTGTAAATTGTTTTTTGGTTTTTTTCCCCTTCTATTGTCTACTTTCCATAATATTTATGGAACATTTCTTTCTTTTCTGTTTTCCTTTTGTTTTTCTAATCGTATTGATTAGTTTTGATAGTCACAAGTCATTTTAAATGTTTTCTTTTTCATTTTGTTGCTTTTTTTTTTGAGTGGATACATTTGCCTGTTTTGAAAAGTTCATCAATGTAAAGTTTATTTGAGCTGAGAATGTGCTGTCAAAACCTGCACCGATGTGACATCATGTGAACTTGTATATTTTGGATCATTGTTTGTACTTTTGAAAAATCTTTATTTTTATTATTTTATTTTTTTTAGTTGGCACAACCTTTGACAGTCTCGCCAGTATTTCTTTTGATTTCTATCAGCACTGTAAAACTGCTTAATTTGCTGGTGTGTGTGCGCGTCTGTGTGTGTGTGTGTGTGTGCACCAGTCTCACTGTTTCATTTTTTTGATTTTCTGCTGCTTCTTCATTAACGTGTCTAGGCGTGTGAGTGCGCTTGTGTGTGGGTGGGTGTGGCAACTCTTATGTCCGATGTGTGTACGCTTGTTTCCGGGGGACTTTACTCTGTAACTGATGGTCTTCACTGGGTTTTTGGCAACTTCCTGGACTGTCTCTTTATTCTGAATGAGTCGATGATCAAATAAACACATTTTTTTTCATTAAGAATCAACACTGAATAATTCTCCTTTTCTTCCTTCTAGTTGGTTCCATATTTTTCTAAACTACTGTGCTCTTCCTTTTTTCTTTCCTTTCTGTTTCTGTGTATCTTCCCTTTCCTCTCGTATTCTGCTGGGCTCTTGTCTTCCTTCAGGGATGGTCGCTCCCCATCTCACTGCATGTATGAGAAATGACAAGATGGGGGAGGCCTCTGTCCTCCAAAATCAGACCACGGTTTGTAGCTGTCCTCCCCTCTCATCTCGGCTCTCTCTCCCACTTCCTGTCTTCCTCTCTCTCTTCTTCTATGTCCTGATGTGCGTGGTGTCGCTTCAGTTCAACCGTGCCTGTGCGCTGCTTCATGCATACAAATCCATTCACCCAACTACATCTCCAGTGTCACCGCTGCCATAGCCGTTCTTTTGGATACTTCATTCATGTCCTAGTTGCAGTCAACCTGTTGGAAACAAGTCAAAAGTGAAAATGGAGATTATTTTATCTTTGGGAATTAGTTTTACTTTCAGACCAGTGGTTCTCTTTGGGAGTCAACTCTTCTCCTCGAGTTGTCCATGATCCATTGTTGAAGGTCTCCAGAATCATTTGCAGTACATTTTCAAACTAAGCTATAATGTTAAAAAGTGTATATCTACAGGTGGAGACTATTTACTCAATTGACAGGAGCCAGAGTTTTACTCCCACTCACTATATCTCAGGGCCGACGATGTGAAGTATTTAGAACAGCGAATGGTTCTTCTGCCATCTCAGCACTTGTAAAGTTTTGTCTTAAAAATGCCATATTGATCAAAGCATTGTTGTCGCAGCTTTTGTTGAAGATTTAGCAAGAGGAAGCACTCCATACAGTTCTGTTTTTTCTTAGCAAAATGCTAAACTTCACCCGCTGCAACTGCAATGCACTTAGAGCAACTTCTAGTCTCTGGATCTCATCACGACCATTTAATTTGTTCTAAAGATTTACAACGTGTCCTGACAGTACATGAAAGAGCATGGCTAATGAGTCAAATCTAGCAGCATCATCAGTATGAAGCAGCAGTTACACTGACTGTAACCAGCCTCCGGTCCAGCCACCAGAGAAGCCGTCCCGTTCTGCTTCACAGAGGTGACTTCCCCCTTTAGACCAAGGAGCAGGTTTGTTGTGGGTTTCTTCAAGAAATGGCTGCTTCATAACTCAGTCACTGCCTTTTTTAATCTGTGTAAGCTACACTGTTTTACCATTGGCTGCTGCTGTGCCATCTAACAACTTGCCATCTTTGCTGGTATTAACATCAGAATGGCTTCCATTGAAAGTGTTCTCGGCTTCATGTCTGAGTGACTCAGCATGATAAATGTGAAAGCAGATAGAAGCTTTTAGTGTGTCGATGCATGTTTGATCCCCCTGCCCTCGTTTGTATGTCCCAATGTGTTGCAGACGACAGCACCAACGACATCAGCGCAGCCAACCCAGCCTCAGGGGTACAAAACGCTGCGGAAGTGAACACTCTTCCCCCGAACGGTGCACCATCAGAGTCAAGCGACCCACCAGAACCCCAACAATCATCCCGCAGCAAGAAGGAGCCAGGCCGCCGCTCCCACGGCACTGGCAGGCACACACATTCCAACCACCGCCACCACTCCCCCAGCAAGAAAACCAGCACGGGAAAACACAAGGGCAAAAAGTCGACAGGGAAGAACACTCCCAAGAAGAAAGATGACAAGAAAAGTGATGGCCGCCATCGCCACCGTAGCCGCCATCGGTCACCTCATAAGGGGCACACCCGGTCGCGCAGTGCAGATAACGTCCTGGACGACCGATATGGGGGTCAGCGCCGAGGCCGTTCTCCAGACAGGCGCCACCGCCGCCACCGTTCACCCAACCGCTCGCCCCACCGCTCACCCCGTCGCTCGCCCTACCGCTCTCCTCGCCGTTCCCCTCACCGCCATCGGTCCCCCTACCGCACTCGGCAGCAGTCCCCCACCAGACGCCGGGCCCAATCCTCAGACCCCTACCGCCGGTATCGCTCCCCAGAGAGACAGACCCGCAGCACCGAGAAGCCTATTGTGGATGAGCCTGTATTGAAGGAGCCAATCAAAACTCCTGAATCCACCTTCCGTCTGGAAGACAGCATCTTGCGAGAGTCCCCAGCCCTAGACCGCTTAAACAGGGAGGTCACACCGCCACTGCGCAGGGAAGACCGCCTCTATGGAGAAGATAGCCTGCTGATGAAAGCCTCTACCTTGGACAGGTCCTACAGAGGGGGCGATAACCTGCTGAAGGACATGGCGTCTCGCAACCAGAGAGACATCACCCTGCCCAGAGTACGCACTCCAGATTCAGATTCAGCTTACAAGAAGTACAGCTCGCTGCTGAGGGGTCGTTCGACTGAGAGGTTTGACAGCACACAGCTGAGCGGTCGTTCGACCGAGAGGTTTGACAGCACACAGCTGAGCGGTCGTTCGACTGAGAGGTTTGACAGGGATGAGCGCTACCCCAGCCGAGACACCACCCCTGAACCTTTGTACCGCTCCCGCAGTCTCGGACGAGACATATCCCCGATCAGGAGCTTCAGAAGGGACGACTCGGAGGATGAAGAGGACGATGACAATTTTGTGGCGGCTCAAGTGACGCAATACTACAGCACGCTCAAGAACAAGACCAACACCAGTCGCTCATCCAAGCCCACGCTCCCTGAGCCCAAGAAGACCTACAAGGAGAATCCCAAAGACCTGAGCATCTGATTGGACAGCTGCCAGCTGATCACAGCAACCATCCACAAAACACCTCAAATACTCACCATCACTACCACTTTGTTCTACAGAAACGCACCCAACTTGTGTAGACATGCTGACACACACACACACACACACACACACACACTGTAACAACACTGAGTTACTAACAAGGTCGTAGTTTTGAAAGCTGTTTTTTTTTTCCTCTTTTTTTTAAAAAAATGGTATATTTGATTTTCTTTGTTTTCTCATTTTGTTTTTGGGGTTTTTTTTTGTTTGTTTCTTTGTTTTGTTAAAGTATTCTACATTTACAGATACTCAGACTTTTCCAGAAAATATAAAACCATAAAAAACAATGATGTGCCTAACAACAGTTCCATTAACAAACAACATTTTTGTTTCGGGTTTGATATGTGGAGGGCAGTTTGTGTGCCCCACTGTCAGATGATGAAATGTATGTACTTTTCCACAAAGATCCCTTGGAAGTACTGCGCACCTGGGTCACCATAACAGGTGCTCACAATGATGCTGTGCATGTCTTTACCGGTTTCAATGTCTGTCTCTCTCTCTCTCTCGCTCTCTCTCTCTCCGTCTCTCTCTCTCTGTTGCCTTCGTACTCTCTCTCCTTCCAGTGCCACTGTTTTTTAGACATTTGACCAGACTATAGCACAAGCCTGCATTTGTTTGTATATTTTTGACAGTTTGCAGTATGTGTACATTCAGAGGTGATCATTTTAAATGAAGGAAGGGAAAATGAAAAAGTTAAACTATGATGATGATGTTAAAATAAAATAATATATTCAACAAATGAACAGTTGTTTTAGCTTCTTTCTCCTTTGTTATTGCCATTGGAGTCATTCTGGGATGGATTGACCTGCTTAAGTAATACAAAAAAATGCAGATATTGGATGGGAAGAAAGATGTACACTAACAGCTTTTTTTTGTTTGTTTTTTTGTTTCTTTTGAGCTCTCATTTTGCCAAGCAGAAAACAAAACAGTGGGGAGACTAACATTGTTATCTCAGCCCTGCCAAAAGTGCATGCATATAGATAAAGCCTTTGAAGAAAAGTAAAGCAAAGAGCTTCTGTCCTTTCCCCAACATCAAAGCCCAAAAGGACGATCTTAAAAATGTTCCTTCACTCCTCTTCACAGCTTACTTTGATTTGTGCCTTTTTAGTGCCCTCTTTCTCCCATCGCCCTCTACGGTCCTTCCCCTTCCTCCTCCATCCACTCTTGTGGTTGCAAGATTCGTCATTTGATACAGAACAAACAGCGGGGATGCTGCGTGTCTATTTCAGGACGGTGACGGCAGAAGGAAGGTGGTGATGCTGGGACAAACAATGTGGAGATTAGATAAAACCAAGTAGTCACCCTGGGTGAGCGGTAAATACCAATGCACAATATATTTCACCACAGCAATTAAAAAAAAAAAAAAAAAAAAACCCTGAAAGATACACAAGTGCATTTTAACCTCTTTAACATTTCCTAACATTCAGCAATAAGAAATTGGGACGACCTCTCATATCTACCTTCTTCATAATCTAATTTAAGGCATGAGATGGTCATACAGTTTTGTCCCTACACATTAGGACAATGACACCTTTTTTTTTTTTTCTTTTGTAAATTTGTGTCGCACCACAGTGGTTTTAATTTGAACTGACTTCAGCTTTAATTTACAAAAAGAAAAGAAAAAAGGAATTTTCACCAACTTTTCAAAGGCCTCAAAGGTAATTGTGGTAATAAACAGAAAATAAATCTGATTGTTTTTAATGATAAATCCTTCAAGTCTAAAACTCATAGATGTCACCAAGTGTTTCCTCCCTCAGGCTGAAGGTGGCTGTAGTAAAGGCAGACTTGGCAGTTGAATAATATCCCGTTTCTTTGCCTTGAGAAAGTCTTGGATTGTTTTTGCAGTATGCTTTGGATTACTACCCATCTGCACTGTGAAGCAACGTCCGTTGTTCTTTTTCACAGCATTTGGATGAATCTGAGCAACTTCAGAATTCCTCCTGCTACTTGCTGCTGTCAACAGTCAGGAAAAAACACTAGTCACCCGGCTCCACTGGCAGGCACACATGCCCGCACAGCCTCCACCTTGTTTGACAGATAATGTGATATGTTTCAGATCATGATGTGTTCTTTTCCTTCTCCATACGGTTTTCCTCCCACTATTTCCCATCATGTGGTTTCATCTGTCCAAAGCTTGTTTTTAGATGAAACTCTGTATTCCAATTTCCGAAGGTGTCTCTTTTACAGTGATATGCCTCTCTGAGTGTTCCAAAAGTTATGAATGATTTTCTTTACCGAGGAAAGAATTTGCAGTCATCTGCTTCAGTTGTCTTCTGTCGTTCATTTTTGCGATTCCAAATTTATCTTTATTCGGTCTCTTGCGTCAGCCTCACTTTGAATCTCGTTTTGAGAGTTACAAAATGTAAGACTTGGAATTAACTCTATGAAATGAAATGGCAGCAGCAGGCCTCACCTGTCTATGAAACCCCTTGTCAGTCAATCGTCCCATCGCTTTAGAGCTCACTTTTGAAATGGCTGTCGTTCCAGTTTGTTTGCAAGCCCCTTGAACTCAAGCTAAAAGTCTGCACTTCAGTCGCATTGATCGTTTGCTTTTAAGCCCACTTTGCTGTTGAAAAAAACAGATGGGCCAGGAAAAAGAAATGTTATGGAGCCAACTGTATGTTTACACAAATATGGGGAGAATTTAAGATTTTCTGAGCTTGCATCATATGAAGTTTGTGCTTTTTCCTGCAGCACATGCCAAGGTACTTAATGCCATATGTTCAAAAATGTGCATTCAAGATTACCCTGTGGACACAATCTGTGCAGCTCATAAGAGGAAATGTGAAACAGAGTTAAAGCATCGTGATCAAACGGTAACATATCAGAGCTTTTTTCTGGCCCAGTTTCTGTGCAATTCAAGGGAGCCTCAATGCATTCCACTCCTTTTGATGCAATGATCTGAAACTGTTTTTGCATAGCTACATTTATGGGATGTGCACTAGTGTGGAAGCATTACATGGAAATTCTTCAGCTCACTTTTTAGTAAGTGCAAAAATCCAAGTTGCAAATATCCATTTGAGTATATTTAATGCAGGCTATTAGATATGATTTGCATTGTTTTCATTGGATGCCGACATTTTTCCCTATTAGAGAAGCATGTGTTATTTAGTATTTCTACAGAATACAGAGGGCTGGAGTTTGTATCCTGCAAACACATTTCTCTTCCCTGTCCCCTCACAGAAGAGGAAACCATTGCTAAATAATGGATGTAATCCACTTTCCAGCATCGAAAATCTCTTCTCCCTTCTCTTTAAATATCTCTGCCCCCTCTTTATCAAGACCTATTCCACTCTCCATCATCTGATGCAGGAGCAGAACCCCTGGTTTTATTTCTTGTGTTATCCCAGAAATGATTAACAACACGTGTCTTGGGACAATTTATCATGTCAGTGTCAGGCAGGAGGAAGCAGCAGTAATAAAATGTCCAATAACAACATGAGTGTTCACTGACAGCCTCTTTTCTCCCATCAGCTAAGCTTCAGGTGCTCTTGCTCTGACCTTAGAGATCCTCTACTGCCCTGTTGCCATGGCAACACTAATGCAACGGGCTCTTCCCTTAAGCTGACAGGAGCAGACAAGAATTGTAGACGTGCACATACGAAGGCTGGGGGGGAGAAGAGAAAACAACAGCACTGGGTTATTTTTGGCTGTGTGCTCAGGATCAAGATGATTTCACTTAGAAGAAAGAAAAAGTTTCACAATTGTATTTATTTATCTTTTTCAAAGAGTTGAGGCTATTGTGGGGATGGATCTATTCAAAAGCAAAGTGTGAGGAGCCTGGTCCCAGCTGTGATCAGTAATCAGTCAGTTAAAAAATAGATCCACAAGCATTGTGTCAAATAATCAGCAGCGTAGAGCTAGTTTATACATAATTGGTGTTTTCTTTCCTTTTCCTGAACAGTCCTGTTTTCTTGTGTGAGATTATTCTACTATCATATACCACCTTATACTTCCAATCAAAGAATTGTTGAATCATTATATGGCTACAGGCCACATTATGCCTTGGAATAAAGATTGTGAAATCATTACACTGTTTTATGATGACTGCTGATTTATAAGAAATACTGTTTTCAGAGAATCATGGCCTTATTTGTCTGATTAGAAAGAACAGAACATACTGCACAGGAAGCCAAGGTCATAACTTAGGCTCACTAAGAGAGAAAGAATGTGGATGTTTAGGTTTTATGACTTTGGAGGGGGGCTGAAGCTATAAGAATGTGAGAAACGGTTAGACACTTTGAGATCTGAAGGACACCCTCCTGTCCACGTCTCCCGTCTGGACGTTTGTAATCCTCAAAGTGTTGTATGGAATTAAGAGATTGTTGATTGAGCATTTATACACCGAGTGTTGTTCTTCCTTCAGCCCAAAAATCAAAGAATTGGGATATTTAACACTTGCTAATTTGTAGATAGAACTTGACATTTAAAAAATTTCAAAATTAATATTTTATATGCCAAAAAAACTGTTTACTAGCTGTGTTTTGAATCATTATATATGCTCATTTTTGCATGCCGGACTGTCTTTGAGTACAAGAAGTAGTTCTGTAATTGAGGGTGTGTATATTCTTCCACGTGTTTTAAAATGCTCACTAATACATAGACTGTATATAAAAGATGGATATATCCACCGTGGCATTGCCCAGTGGTTTCTGTGGTCTACATTTTGAATGCAGACCTGGATATTAACATCTGTGGCAACTGCCTTTCCCATTGGTAGAACTTTAGGTATTTGAGGTTGCATTGTTGGTGACCTGCTCCATTTTCTACTTTATTCCAGACTAAACTATCTCAATACTTTTAAAAAGGCCAAAATGTTTTAAATAGTCCAAAGATAATTCCCCAAAATACAGCCCCAAACCATTACACAGCATGTTTTACAGATGGCTGTAAACACTTTGAAAGACGATCTGAAAGCCTGGAGAACTGTTGCTCAAGACAGCTTTAAAAAGTACAAGAAAGTCTGACTCCATTAAAGCAAAATGTAAAGACTTTTGCACAGCACTGTAAGTACTCATTTATGTGCAAGTGTTGCTGCTGTGGGTGAGGCGTGTGATTATATTGAAACTTGTTTATTTGTTTTCTTAAAAAGAGGATCAGTGGACTCCAGTAATAGCACGCGAGAGCTGAGGCATGCATCAGAATCAGGGCTCATCCAAAGGAAGTCTTGACTGTTTAAGTTGACAAAATATCACTTGTGATTTGATCTTGAAGTCCCATATGTGACTTCATAAGTGGAGGGTTCGTGTCCCCTGAATGACCACTCCTTCAGCAATGCCAAGACACTGAACGTTTGCCTGCCCCTGAGGCATCATCTCTGGCTTTCCTTTGCTCAAATGTGTCCATGCGTGAGTGTCTAATGAATAAATCTCTCACTTTGCGCAGTTAGCGTGCGTAAAGTCAAGTCCTTTACAGGTCTGTGTCCCCTTGAATGCAAGCAGTTCCCCCGATCAGAGGTATGGCTAACGCCTCATGGAAAGAATAATAGAATTTTCAGATTGTCTTGTTCCCTTTCAGAAGAGAAGTGGCCCACTGAAAGGTGCTCTGAGCTGAGGCAATGAAATAGTTATACTTTCATAAGAAATGCATGTGGAGATGTCAGCTTTCCTGTTGCACTGTTGAATGATTCATTTGAAAAACTTTGTGTGAGGCCATTTGGTCATGGTTACTTCAGAAAGACTTTCTTCTACACCATATTTTGAGTATGCACAGTATGCATATGGAGTATGAAAAGTGTGTACATGGTCTGCAAAAAGGCTAAGATAAAGTTGGTGGGATGGGTTAAAGTAACATCCACGTGGATGGCAGGACCCAACGTTTCCTAGCAGAACGTTGCCCACAATTTGGCCCTTGTCAAATTAGGTCTGGGACCTTCATGTTCCAGATATCAGTTGTCACACATGAAAATGTAGTTCTCTCATTCAAAAGATGCACGTGATTTATGTCTTATGCATTTGTTTTCAAAGGTTTATGGGGTCACATCTGGGTGTGTCATAGACCCCAAACAACTGTACAAAAAAAAGAGAAATGCATACTGAAATATTAATACTAGACAATACTGATTAAAACCACACACAAGACCAAAGCTCGAACCAGTAGCCCTACATGTAACCTTCACTCATGTCCTCATCCAGATGCGGTGCTGACACGCATTCACGCCCACACGTTTGCACTCTGAACAGATCCACAGTATCTAGTATGAAAGTCTGGTGCTTTTGAAAGTGCTGACGTGCAGGGAAGTGCATTTGAATGGTGATGTGCACAGCTACTGATGCTCACTGTGAAATATTTTGTTTGAAAGTTAATGTAACATCTTAGTTGGGGGGGGTGAATATGCACTACAACATAGTCGGTGGTCATTAATTTTTCAACTTTAATGAGCGAAGCTAGAGCGAGCGGCAAACTCATTCGAGATTTCCTCCTCTACTCTGCGCCGCACTATTCGCACTCATTTGTATGAGTCAAATCTGCCACTTCTGTTCATGGTACCTTTGAGTTTTACTTTGCAATGGGCTCACGGGACGCAACTTGCTTGTTTATCGTGGTCAAGCCTCCTTCTGTCAGTATTACATGTGAGATTGGCCGCCCTGTCCTGTCAGCAGAAGGAGGACACATGAACAGTCCATCCCGCATGTGATGTAGCCTTCCTGTTCTGTGCCATTGTGAGCAATCCATCAGGTTAACACCAAATCCCATTAGTTGCTATGTAATCAAGCGCTCCCTCAGTAATGACTGTAATGTGTGTGTTACGACTGTATGATCCACACTGCCTGCCTGTGTTGTCAACAAACTCTGAGAGGAAATCAGTCATGTTCGGCGCAGGTCTACAGGCAAACATGCTTCAAAGCGCTGCCTTCCCTTCAGCATCATTTCTTTTTTTAGTTTTGACAATGTCAGGTTAAATATTGATGCTCTGAAGTTGCTTCAAAGGAGCTGAGGAGAGAGGGAGTGAGCGTTACTTTGGCAACGTACAAAAGGAGTACTGAGAGTTTTGCTAACTGGGTGAGGAATTTGGAAAAGGAGGAAACAAAAAGACCTGAGATAGACTATTCTCATTCGTACACATAGAGCTGAACAAGTTCTAGTAATTCATTTTACATTGGATTTATTAGTTCTGAGTATTATACAAATTCATAGACACAGGAGGTTGTGGTCCTTGGATAATAGTGCTCGCAGTTCTAATGATGTGAACTGAATTCACAACTACACCCGGGCTTGTTCTTAAACATCTTTTGGATGAGACTACTTCTCAAGGCTTATTCAAGTACCAAACACCTGTATTCCATTACTCGGCATGCAGATGATACCAAATGGACAGCAGGCATATTTCACCAGAGGTGGAGGAGGACACTAGACTACGGGGTAGCAGGAAAAAAAAAATTGCTGAAAACTGAATGCAATGCAATTAAATATCTAAAACCCATATTTTATTCACAATAGAAAACTGAAACCATATCAAATGTTTAACCTGGGAAAATGTACCTAAAACACATGTTAACACATTTATGAATTGGATGCCAAAAATGTGATATGCAACGTTTTTAGATCAGGCACAAAAAAAAAAAAGAGTAGGAAAAGGAAAAGATTTACAATTTTAAGAAAAAATAGTCATTTTGATGGCCAGATGGTCATTCTCCTCTTTAGTTGGAAGGATGGGGCATCCATATTTTCCAAAACTAATTCTACATTTATGTCCTAAATGTTGACTTTAAGTAATCTGATTACATGTACATTTTCCACGTAATTAATTTTTGATTTTATATATTTCAGTTGTGGTTGCTTTATGTTTATGAGGACCAAAAGTGAGTGTGGATTTGACTGACTGCAGAGGTTTTCTCCTGAACCATTTTCACATCATAGCATCTTTGAGTTCTAACCTGCGTTTTGGATCGCATAGAAAATTGTGTTCACGGACAGTGATTTCTGAGCCAATGTTCAGAGGTCACTGTGGACATTTGGTACATTCCCATATTGGGCATCCAATATGGATTTTTTGCATGCACAGAGATTTCTTCAGATTTTCATAATCTTTCATGATATTTTGTAATGTAGATGATGATATATTCAAATTCTTTGAAATTGTACATTGAGGAACATTATTCTGAAATTTGAAGATATGTTTGTTTGTTTTTGTTTACTTTTTATTTTTTGCAGATTCTTGAACCGCTGCCAATTTTCACTTCTGAGAAATGCTGCCTCTCAAAGATGCTCTTTTTTACAACCAAGCATGTTATTGACCTGTTTCCTGTTAACCTAATTTCCCTCCAGCTGTTTCTTTTTTGTACCGCTCACTTTTCTTGCTCTTTTTTCTTTTTTTAGTGACTTCATCTCAAAAAAGTTGAGAATCACATTACTGCTATTAAATTAAAGAATGTTTAATGTTTTTGTAAACTGGGATATTTTCTACGTTTAAACATTTCATGTTTTTTCTAATGTTCTCCTTAATAAAATATGAGTTTATAAAATTTGTAAATTTTTGTATAGGGTCCAATTGTCTTTGGACAATGGGCTGCAATATATTCCAGCAAAAGCAAAAATTTCTTCAGCTGACATTTTTACATTGTAATCAAATATTCTAATACTTACTGTACATCAAACCAATGCACTAAGAACAGCACTGGAGTCCAAAGTTCAAAAAAATGTATTTTAGGTTAGGAGTCGTTTTTGGACTGTATATAACACACAAAGTTTTGAATTTGTAATCTTTAAAATTATCTGGATCTCCTACTGGCTGACTGCTTTTTTGTAATTAGGCTATGACAGGCGTGTTTAAATGGGCTTGCAGGTGTTTGAAGACTAACTCGTGTTATTCCTAATAAGAACTCCTGCAAACAGCTGCTGCTCCTTCAGGCTATATGAGGTTGTGATAAACTATGTCAGGGTCTTGATAGACACTAAACCGTTTCACTAGCTGGCCACTAGGTGTCTCGGTGATGTTGGGTTTTTGTTTAAGAAAAAAAAAATCTCCTTGATTTACAATCATGTCTTCAAATGAGCTCTCACAGAGTGTAATTTGTCCCTCGGCTGAGAAAAACAACACCGGTTTGCCACATAAGTAGAGGGAGTAAGAGCTCTACAGTTTGACCTGGGTGATGTGGAGGATCCAGCTGAAGTGGCTTCATTATTGTTATTCTGAGTGGATGAGTGCTGGTTTTCCTTTTTGCTGATGAGATGGCAGAAAACTCCCAGAACACTCCTGTGACACTTCAAAGACAGTGCTGAAGAGAAGCAGGTTTAGTAGAAGAAGCAGCTGAGGACACAAAATCACAATGTTCTGGCAGTGTGAAAAATTTTGCACTGCCACCTAACTTAGTCTGTCATAAATCAGGTTGTATTTAATAATTTAGCTGAAATTCTAGTCTAACATTTGAAAAAAGGGATATTTGTTTTAAAGGCACAACACTAAAATAATCCCAATATCTTCTAGAAAATGCATAAAAAATGCAAAAATGTTGTAAAAAAACAAATGTATTTAAACGAGCTGTTATTAAGCTGCAATTTATCTTTAATGCAGGTGTTTTATTACAAGTCAAAAAGGCTGCTTATCTGAGCTTGGCTGATTAGCTGAATAAATTAATTACTTACACACATTTTCATAAGGAGTTGAGCTGCAACGACTCAGTGTTTGTAACTGTATAACCTGCACAACGTTGCTATGGTTTCCGTTATAAAATCCGGGCCTAGAGAGCAACAAATAATAATATCCTCATATCCCACACTTGTTAATCATTTCCACTAATTCTTCTGTGAAATGACTCATGTAATTTAAATTGGTACAATTATTATATTATGACTGGTAACTTGACATTATTAAAGAAGCGCAGCATACCTCCAACAAGACTGAAGATTCCTCTCATACTATCCATGAATGGCATAAAAGGATATCCAGCTGCAGATTAGTTTTTACATTTTCTTCAGACAATCAAGGCCAGCACTACAAGTACATACACTGTTTGTATTTGTAAAGATACGATCCAAAATGTACAAAGTTGCCATAATCCACAATGATAAAAATTAAATTCAAGGCTTCAGATAAACTCAAAAAATGAATCACTTCTAGCTAAAAGATGGACATATCAATCACAAAGCTTTCTTGGCAGAGGTAAAACTATTGTTGTTCATCAGGGTTGTTGCAATTTTGGGTTGGCAACCCGTTCTTTGGTTAAGTATGTTAGGGTTTGAAAGCATAACAGTAATTAAAATAGGAAACAAAAACAGCCGCTGCAATACGGGAAATTTAAGACGTTTCCTTTGGAATATTTTAAACTTTAATAAAAATAGATTAGACTTTCACAAACTCTTAGCCGAGAGTTACATCAGACGGTTTTTGGAAAACCAAAAAAGAAAAATATGACATGAAACTCAGATTTCTGAAGGTAAAATAGACAGGCAATAAATTATTGATCCTATTGTGCATCAGCTTTCTTGAAAATCAATTTGGACAGTTTATGTATTGGTAACAATTGAAAAAAATAAAGTGAAAACTACAACTTTCTTTGGTTTCTAATGTGGGATATGCCAAAAAAGACTTTCATTTAAATACTGTAGTTGCTAGAGAAGACTGTGGTTACATTGCACTTGTTAAAAAGAATTAAACCACCACTTGTCTTGAAAAAAGACAGATTACTTTATATCAGATTTATAAATGAAAAGATTTTACAAACATAAACATAAGCGTGATTATAAAATGCTGTCTCAGCAGCACAGCGTCGATAGGGAAAATCATCAGTTAAGGTTTGTGTCCCACAGTGGCATCTTGTGGCCAGTTTAAGACATCACAGTCTTATGCCCTCAAAGCTGTGTGAACAGACTGTTTTCAGATTTGTGGCAAATGCTGTAAACATGCCGTCACCTCGCCAACCATAACTCACCAAGCTGAGTGTGACTGATGCTCGAAAAGAAGAGCAATCTGCGTTTCCCGCCCCCATTCTCCATTATAAAAACCTTGGCTTCCCTGCCAGTGTGTCACACATCTGAGGCCAAGGACTCCATCAGAGAAACGGATCAATATGTCACCGAAGGAATTTCTGTGCATGTATGTGTGTTTGACTGTATTCATCAAAGCCAGGGTTGGAGAGGAGATGACCGTCTGAAGCTTCTTTGTTCACAGTATTGATTCAGTCTAACAGAGTGTGAGCAGATTCCACTGGGGCAAATGCTGACTCTGGGTCAGTGATATTGTGGTGAGACGCCCTCTACTGTTGCTTGTGTTTGGATATTCAAGCGCTTCTTGAAGTACACATAGTTCTCGGTGGGTCAGGGTTTCCCATTTTCCGTTGACCTGTTTGGATTTTAAAGAACACACACCGTCTGGCAATACACTGGTCTCACTGCACAAAGGGTAAGATGATGAATCTTATCAGTGGAGTTGAGCACACTACATGTTCTTTTTTTTGGAAGCTCTGCACACTCAAATCACAGATTGCCAAATGCCAAAGGTTGTATAAGGCCTCTTAGACGGTTTCCTTTAATGAGTGATATAAAAGTCTTCTAGCTTAGGCTGCAAAGAGGGCTGGAAAGCCTGCGTGGGTCGATTCAGTGTTTACCACATGAAAAAGAATGATTGCATGCCTCCCTATATACACTGTGCGTCTATCCAGCAAACACACTCACGGACAATTAACACATGGTTTGCTTTCAAGTTGAGTTATGACCCGACCGCTGCACGGTGCGTTTTCCATGGCCCTTTATGCATCACTACATCAAAGTGCTAGTTCATCTTTAACACGGCAGAGTTAACGACAGGCTGTGAGGACCGGACACACAGTCATCAGCAGAACCCACTACAAAATTATGCTGAGCCAACACAAGTGATTTCTCATGGGCCCTTTCAGAGTTTTTATTCCCATTATAACAGCAGCTCCACTGTAAGGACCATTTTGTAGGGAGTTCACAGGCTATGGTTAAGAGCAAAGATTCATGTGGAGTGACAGCTGGTATTAGAGAGCCCCATAAACACAATGAGATAAAGTTGGAATGCATAATCCACACAAAGTTAAGAGAACATAAGGCAATAACTGACTTAAAGCTGCAAATCTGGGAATGCATTAACATATACAACACACATACAGTATATATATATATATATATATATATATATATATATATATATATATATATATATATATATATATATACACTGTGTACACAAATTAAATTGCTTTTGCAGTGCAACATACATACACACAGTTGATCTCCACCACAGAGGGAATTGCAAGAAGTTCCACAGCATGCTAATAAGGCTGCAGTCGGCCAAGAAAAACACAAATCAGATATACATCTGCGTTCTGACCTCGAATGGCTTGCTGCATAATACAAAGCAGAAATAATGAAAGATACGTTTGGAATAAACATTTCCACAAATGATAGAGTTAGTGTGGCCTGATTATTGTCAGTGTGCCTGAGGCTGTGGAGATCTGGAGACTGTAGTTGTTTTCTGCGCAGTATTGAGTTGTATCATGGCACCAAACAGTCCTGAGACACTCTGTGCTCTCTGTTTTTAGGGCTTCTTCTTTGTTGCGCAGAACAAAGACTGTTTGGTTGCTTGAACAAAGATAGGCATGCTTTGGGTTGACTGTGGTGGCTGTAAACTTCCTACTGAGTGTGCTCTACTGGTGTAAAGTGGCTGACCAGAGGAAACTGGGTTCTTTGGAGTGGGCACGCAAAGGCGGTCCTTTCAGAAAACCAGGCTGCATCCCAACTAGTAGGTAGATATTTAGAGCTGGGAAGATCTAGTGGTAAACTAGTAAGTTATTATTTTTTTCTTTTCTTTTTAACTGTAGAAAGGAAGCTGTTGTGTCAGCATATATACCTAACTATAGAATTTTTAAATGGTAAATGGACTAGCTCTTATATAGTGCTTTTCTACTGTTTTTGAGCACTCAAAGTGCTCCATAAAACATGCCTCATTAACCTATTCACACAAATGCTTACTTATCTAACACATATTAATACACACTGCTGATGAATGCACCGGAGAGCAACTTGAGGTCCAAGTAAAATTCCTTAGACAACCAGACTGGAGCATCCAAGGCTGAACCACCGACCTTGTGATTGGTAGAGACCCCTGAGCTACAGCTGTGCGTATATTTGAAATACATTGGGTTAGCTATGATCAAAAAACATTAATTGTGAAAGGTGACTTAGCCTTAAATGCTGACAAATTTGAGGGACACCCAATTGGGAGAAAGCTGGCTTAAAGAGAGGGCGGCCTTAGAACAGATCTGAACTAAACATCGAACTGAAGGTAGAATAAATGGACAGCACAGCGGCCCAGTAGAAGATGAATAATTTTTTGAACTGTTGACTCTTTACCCCATAAAGATGACAGTAGACAAGCTCCGCTGTACCCTTAGTGACACATTTTGGCACAGGAAGAGGTTCTGGGTTTTTCCAAGAGTAGCCCAGAGATGATCTTCACTAACTTCTGATGCACAACCAGTCATTTAGCTCAGGAAGCATGGGTGGAATATGACAAACGTTACCTCTAATACACATCCAACGGTGAAAAAGAGTTAAAATAGGGAGCTTTAAACATCATGGTCTGGATCACTCCCTGTGAAAAAATTGCATTATTACTTACAGCTTTAACATTTTGATCCCAGTCGGATCTCTGTCAGCTTAAGTTATATATGCAACTGAATGACTGGCTAATTACTGAGTAGCAACAACTGTGAATCAAACTCACTAAGGTTAGTAAAGTTATACCTATGGAAGATCCTGGAGCAAAGAGATGACTTTTCTATTATCAATGGCAGCAACATTAAAATGTAGAGATTACTGTATTCTTTCAGAACAATGATTCATATTTCTCCAGTAAAATTCCAAGCATGAAAAAGGTTTGACCCGGAACAAAAAAGTCACAACACTTCGTAGATTCCCTCAGCTCTACAAAATATTTATTCATCTTTCAGTTCAGTGTTTTTTTCCATCTTCCGATATTTTCAGAAAATCAAATATAGTTACCATAAACACATTGACATCACATCTGATAGACTGACTGCCTACCAGAACCACACAGGAGTCAAAGTTGCTGCTGAATTCAAAACTTAACAGCTAAAAAGCTGGTTTCACATCTCAGGAGTTGTCCTGGCCCTAAATCTAAAAGGACCGGTGATCTGTGCACCCTTTTATGGCAGCTGCAGCCCAAAAGAAATAACTTCAGTTTCAATTTGAAAGACAGAGGCCGGTTTGAGTCCTCAAGCGAGAGGAGATAAATCAAGGAGGCTTACAGGTAAAATACAGGAGTTACCAGACGCTCTTCATTAATCTTCCCTTCTTTTCCGATTTCTACGAACACAGAGAACATCGTCTGTCGCTGTGATTTGGGAGAGGGGGCAATGTTTATAAGAATGCATCTCTGTGACAAATATCCTTGAGGGCATTATGTGTGCCTTTTAATTCTGTATTTGATAACAGCGATTAGCAAATTAAAGCAGTGAGAAGACAGTCTTTGTTTATTCATCTCTGGAGTGAAAAGTGGTTTTATTATCACTGCCATTGTAAGAGGCCCACATTTACAGTAAAAATACAGAAGGCAATAGCCCGTCAATGACTGAGAAAGTCCACATTTACTGTTAAGTTTGCCATTCTCAGGAATCAGTTCACCTGATGCTCAAACAGAAAATATCTCCCTGGTACCCGTTACTGACCTTACACGGGAAATCCTTGCAGTGCAGTTGTAGAGGCATGGCAGCGAATCACAGAGGCCACAGCTATGGAGAAAAAGAAACTGCATTTAATATTTTCGATTTCTTTGTGGATTTAATGTTGTTATTGGCAACCGTGTGACTGTAGTGCATTTTTGTGTGAGTATGGTTATCCTCCACAGGATGTCTCAATAGTTTTTAAAGGGGTGTAAGAAAGCTGGGAAAGGGGGTGGGGATTTTTTTTCTCTGTTTTGTACCAGAAATCCTGACTGATCTCTTTCAGTTGGGAAATCATAAAAACTTCATGTACTAAGATCAGAAGAACAAACAGGAGCGCTTCCTGCTTCTGTTTAGAAATCCGCATCTTAAGCCAGCAAACTCTGATTCATAGGATATTTTCTTGAGCAATAAAAGTTATTGAGTGATGATATCGCATGCTTCTCATGTTGTACGAGCATTGGACAAGTTTCTGTGCGTGTGTGTGTGTGCGTGTGTGTGTGTGTGTGTGTAAAGGAGAGAGAGTCCGTGTTCCTTCCATGAATTCTTCTCCGTTCTCCAGGGTATCCTCTGAGGGTAAGTGTGAGTAAGCACGTGTGTGTCCAGGATCTGACGCCCGGCAGTCAACGGATGAATGAAGACCTTGAAAGGTGTGTGTATAAGTTGCTCCAGTGGGTCAAAGGTAACTGCCAATACACACATCCCACCCTGTGTTGGACAATGCAAGGGTGGTGGGCTGGTGATTAACAGGACAGGGCTGTGGCTGGACGAGAACGTGGTCTGTGTCATACCTGGCGGAGCCGGATGCGTTGTGTGAAACGCCTGTGAGCTCAAACGTGTACTTCCCCATGCATGTCTGACTGGGGACATACATCCTGGAGCGACTCACGGAGCCACAAGTTTGAGACGGAGGGAGTAAATGGCGCACGGGAAGGGGTTATTTATAACTACTGACCCCCCCCCCCCGAAAATAGAAAGACACTGCTATCAACTTATCACAGGTTTTGTGTTTTGGCAATATTCTCAAGGCAAACTCGGGCCAACAATGTGTTATAAAATCGCTGACTTGGCAGGGCCTGTGCTGACCAGTGGTTTCAAGGAAGTGGCAGTTCTCTGGGCAGCATTACACGGTATGTAGGAGCCAGGACATAAACTGAGGCAGTTCTGTGGGAAAGAAGCACTGAGCATGCTCCGTGACCCCCATTGACCAGCTTGTCCACTTTCTGATGGGGACTTCTCAAGAGGAAGAACCCCAGAGGACATTTCTCTGCTCTGCCTGCTGTGCAGAAAAAAACCCCTCTTTTGCTTTTCTCTCTGCATGTTTTTACACAGCAGTTCTCTCAGAAAGGATACGTTTATTTAAGAGAAAGCCAGAATTTCTGCTTATGTTGACGCTCGCTATGTGCATCATTTCTTCTAATCGCTGTGTATTTTGTGTATTTGTCCGGCCCTCTGTGTGTGGACAGAAAGTACAGAGCGCAGAGATGCTTCTCAGAAGATCGTATCTTCTTAAAGAGTGTACCCAACCCAGAATTTCCCCGCCCGTACTTCACCCTGCTGATGTCACAAGCCTGCGAAAGCACTGTGGGACTAATAGCACTGTGACGTCTGCTGAGTGAAGGAGTGGGGTCTGATTTGTGTCACTGGTACAGAGTCACCCAGAACAGCAGCAGTGTGATGTCAACGCGTTTACGGTAGCTAGGCCTTGTTATTATTAGACATTCTGTTGCACTTGTTGTTTTGGCTTTGCTTCCTACTCTGGGGTTTGACTTTGGCAGCAAGTTAGAGGTTGTTCTCCCATCTATTTTTTATTAGAGCTGTCACTGCCACTGTGAAAATGCTCTATATCCACTTGTGTGAAAGAAACATAAAAACCGCTAAAAACACTAGAGCGAAAACTGCCTGACTGCACGAGCTGACACAAGGTCCTTCTTTTCCTTCAAACACCCTAAATCTCCCTTTTGTGTATATAAGGGAAGTCACTCCAGCGCCCCGCTTACATCTATCTGTCAGTGATGATGTCAGACAAAGAGGTCACCAGAGGTTATCGCATGACTCTCAGAGCAGTTTGGCCCCTGATGTTCTGAACGCTCCCACGAGACTGACTGCGGTCAAATAAGCCGCTCCACGCTGAGTCAGCGTCCCCCGTTCTCAAGCACAGACACACACACACACACGAGGGATGAAGTGGCCCTTGAGCACTAGCAGACCTCCTGATTTGGAGTCTCTAGACTTAACCCTGGATGTTTTCTGTGTGTGTCTGTGTGGTGATTCTGTACGCTACTTTACTTCTCAAGGTCTACAAGGCTTTTTCGTTTGACCTTTGATCTTAATTAGGTGTGACTCGTGAGAGGCCCTGGGCGTAAGTGAGTTCTCTATGGAGCTGATGATGTTTGCCAGGAGCCCTCAGATGTTTAACACCCATACAGCTTGGTAAACTTGCAGAGCGCCCGCGTGGATGATGAGTCGAGCTTCTAAGGGTCATCGAGTTTTGTTGCGTTTACCCTTTGAAGTGAGGAAAGCCATCATTTACCAGATGAAAAGAGTCTGGAGTGTGGCTCTACAGAGTGTCTGCAGTCTATCTTTCTAAATATATTTTTCATCTTTTCATTTAGCATTGTTTCATTTTGGAGGATGCTGAGGAACAAAGTCTCATCCACTTTTGTAGTTTCTTATTTATGACATGGAGTGGGTTGAGGTTACGGAGTGCAGCCACGTATCAATATCTGGGGGCTTAAAAATTAAGCAAACATACAGTAGAGGTGCCAAGAACCACAGTTTCTTCTATGACCATTCAAGGGTAACTGTGAATACCAAGTAGATCCTCAGAGAAGGTTAAAATACACAACTTTTTCTTTTTTTTTTATGTGGAAATTGTGTTTAGCCTGGCTAAACACAATTTTGGCCTGTAGAGCCAGGCGCCCTTTGTGACCTGTTTTTAATTGTATTAAAGTTATGCATTTGAATTCTTGACTTTGCACACGGATGCTGACACAGGCAGCTTTAGCTAGTGCACATAATATGGCTGACTCTGCAGATGAATGTTTGAGTAAGTGAATGAGAGGATCGATTACAGAGTACAACAGTGTGACAAAACATGCAATGTACACTACAAGTGTACATTACAAGTGTACATTGCAATTGATGGACATCTCCTATGTTGTATCCTAACATGATAGCTGTTTCTCTTTTTTGTCTTTTATCATTTTGTATTTTCCAAATTTGCCAGAAAAGGTAGGCCTGAGGAGCAAAAAAAAGAAAAAAGGGAAGGAGAGGCAGGGGAAAAAAATCCTTTTCCTTTCATCTGTCTCTCTACGGAAGCGTAGAGCTGCCACCCAGGCAAAAGAAAAATACAAGTGTATCACGTTATAACGTGAAAAGTTTATTGTTCTAACAAGATACTTTTCCTGTTTGTACAATATACTATCATGTTTGTACAATATACTTTTCACGTTTGAACAACATAATATCACGTTCGTACAATATACATAATTATCACGTTCGTACAATATAATTATCACGTTCGTACAATATAATTATCACGTTCGTACAATATAATTATCACGTTCGTACAATATAATTATCACGTTCGTACAATATAAATATATTGTACGAACGTGATAATTATGTATATTGTAATAACGTGATATTATGTTGTTCAAACGTCAAAAGTATATTGTACAAACATGATAGTATATTGTACAAACAGGAAAATTATCTTGTTAGAACAATAAACTTTTCACGTTATAACGTGATACACTTGTATTTTTCTTTTGCCTGGGTGGCAGCTCTACGCTTCCGTAGTCTCTCAGGCTGTTAATTAGACAAGGAGTGTTTTATGAAGGCATAATCCCTGGGTGTTCAAACTATCAGTACTGTAAAAGGATGCCAGCAGCACAAACAGCGGGTGAGTGGGAGCTTGTGTGAGTCTGTGCTATGTGTGAATTTATGGGGCCCGATCGTAAACAGAGGAACAGTGAGGCGGGTACGATCAGGCTGAGAACACTGGATAAACTGGCGGCGAAGACGCGGCAACATTATTATGTTATTCCACTTTTAGTTTTCCTCTCTTCCTCCTCCTGCTCGGCACGTTTTTGTTCCGTGTTCACCGTACTTCCAATCTTCCAACGTCTCAGGGATCAAAAAAGCTGTTTTTATATTCACGCCTTCACTCACGTTTGCTCCTTAAATTCATACCTGCTCGTACTGTATGCTTAACACTCTTGATTAAGAAGGCACAGTCAGGATATTGTGTATTTTCTGAGAGCTGTTTACAAAGCGGAAAAGACTACTGCTTGAGCTGACCAATTTCTCTCTCTGCTCTCACAATCTAATCCCGTCTTATCTGCACAGCCCCTTCCTCTGATTTTCTCTCTTGCTCGCTCTCTCTATTGCTGTCTCTCTGTAGGTGGCCTTGTCTTGTTGCTCAATCTTGCCGCAGCCATTTGCACACATGCAGACCCGGTAAATCGCCAATACTCCATTACAGGCCAGGTTTCTCATCATGCAGTCTGCCAGGCTTCCTTATCAGCCTACGGAGCTTTTCATCTGACTCTCTGGTCCTCTGCCACACCACCAGGTTCAGTTTAGCCTCCCACCCCGGGAGTGAAGCTATTTAGACAAATTATCTTTCATCTTTGTGGGCGGACGTTTAGATCAGGGTGGAAACGATGTGTAGGTTAGTTTAGTGTACGTTGGACTATTTGGACTGAGAAGTTGTGGGAGACTTTGGTTTGAAGCCCCGCTCTCCCCATCGGGCAGTGTATAGGATTAGCTGATTTTCAAATAACCGGACTTTCCACATCTTCGTGGCTGCTCTCAGTGTGTTTGTGTTTGTGCAAAGGGTTGAGGTTAGCTTAACTGTGTTGCACCCACTCCACTGGGTTTCAGAAGGAAGTGTTTATGGTGAGATCCAGATTTTAGACAAGGTTAAGCGGATTTGAAGCCAGTTTCTGTTGAGGAAATGTAAAAAAAGAAAAAGGGGAAAAAAAGACCTCTTGGTAATACTGGCGCTAGAGCAAATACCAAATGCTTGGGGCTCAGTAGTTCCCTGTAGTGCCTCGACTGGGTAACCGGGAGCTGCTGATGGAGACAAAAGGCCACAGCTTTGGACCTCATCTGCCTCCAACTGACTGACTCTGCAGGCACTAATTCTCCTGTTAAACCCTGTCAACCCCTGCTCATTACACCACTTACTGGGAAATCTCTGGTGTATACCTCGGCACAAAAATGGGACAATACCTTTGTGGAATGTGAAATAACAACATTGCACTGTGGGAATATCACACAGGGCCTGAGAATGGAGAACTGCTCATTACGAATAACCATGTCCTGTCTGCCTGTGCAGAAAAATGGCCGGTACTATAACTGGCCACAAACACTTGCTGTCACCTCTTTCTGTCTGCTACTATCACCATGCACTGTTTTGCAGTTGTATGCAGGTGAACTCTTTCATCGGGTATTCTCAAACAGATTTAGAAGTGCAGAAAGACTGCTGCTTGTGCTCATTTCATAGACTTGACAAAACCGTTCCAGTTTTGGTTTTGTCTGTGACCCCAAGCCATGTTTGCACATGTTCACATCATTTCCATTTTTGTGTTTATGGTCTTGTTGAAGAAGCTCACAGACTAGATATATTTCACCCCATGGCTTTGGATGCCATATTTGTGGCTTCACTTCCCTGCTGCATTTGCAGGACCAAGTCTGGGGAATGAGGGATGATCTTTGATCTGGCGACCCTCCCTCCACTTCCCATCCCACCCCACCCCTCTCATTCCTCCCTCACTCTTTTCACTCATGTTCAAGCACACCCCGTAAGATGCAGCTGGTCTGTGAGCTCATCCCTGCTCCAGCAAAGTGTAAATAAACTTTCTCTGTCCTCTCCCTTGCACATCCCAACTCCATCTTTGTGCTTTTGTCGCTCTTATCAGTTCAACCTTTCCTCAAGGAACTCATCTTTCTCCCTTGGTTGCTGATTTGTCTGACATGCTGTCAGCAGGCCCGGAGAATGCTGTTCTAACACACTTTAGAGGTGGCTGTCACTGAGATGAAATGAAACAAGGATGTTAGGTGGCTTGTAGATGACTAATGCAAAAATATTTTGGGGTGTGCACTACAAAAATACAGAAGTAAAAAGCTGAAAACGTCACTCCTCCGCTTGTACCTGTGACTGAAAAAAAGAATTCATCATTTTACAGAACTTTGCGGTCACATCCATATGTAGGTGTTTCGATAGCGATAAAGGTTACCTAAAGGTTATCTGTACTTTGTGTGAAGCTTTTACCTATCTTATTTTTCCTTAAGTACATGCTTTAAAGATTTGTGTCAGCTAACCTTGAACTTCAGGTCAAAAATGCGTCTCATACCTCCACTTATGGTGGTGGAAGCCAGATTCTGCTGATGAAAACTGCCTTAACACAATGCAGCAGCCCGTAGTGAGACCAGGAAGGAAGAATTAGCCACACATCCTCCAAAGAAAGCCCTGGCCCCGTTCATCATATCGTCACACATAACACATCCGCTTATTCATTTAAGCCTGGTTAATGTGTTACCGTCAGTCAGCTGGCTCCATTTGCTTTTCCACACTCTCTTGCTCGCTAATATTTGGGCATGTTGTTCGCACGGTCCACCAGCACTGACAGATAAGGAGACTCGGCTCCTGCAAAAGGTGAAGGGAATTAATTGTATGATGGCAAAAAAAAGAAGGTTTAGTGTGTAGTAGTGTAGTAGTGTTTGGCAGTCTTTTGACCTCGTTCGGGGTTTTCTTGATGGATGCAGCAGACAGATAAAATCCATTGGTGGTTTGTGGTTCGATGATCACGGCTCGTTATGCACAATTTCAGTCCTGTGAGTCTTCTGTGTTCTCACAGAGAGAGGCACATATGTGGCTATTCTCCCTCGCAACATGAAAGAATATGCCTGATTAAAACGATTTCATTATATAACTAACTACAGCAGTGCTAAAAATGGAAATGACCACAATGGAGATTCACAGATTCCACATGGGCAATGTTGGAAGTGCTGACAAAAAGCAAAACCAAAAACAAGCAAAGAAAAAAATGCTTGTATTCCTTTCAACAGTGTAATTACAAACGAGTTTTGCATTTGAACCATTTTTGTAGTTTTTGTAATATTCCCAGACACGCAAGCAACGCTGTGGTCAAACAATCTTCAGAGCACATATGTTCTGATGTATTTGTCAGGAAGCTGGAGATCCCGTTTTAAATCTGAGGGAATTCAGTGTGTGGCAGAAGGTTTTTGTAATGACAGAATAGCAGCCCAGATTCATTTTGAAGTTGTAAACACATGAAGTTCTACAGCATTTCTTGCATATAATAAACAAACCATCTTCTGGAGTCTGGAGCAACGGGGTTCAGTCTAAAACATGGACTTGCAGATTGATACCAGGTGATGCCAAACATGGGTCCATGGTGTCCTTTCAGTATTGGCTTTCATCTGGCTCTCAGTGCCAGTTTAGTGGAAGTTTATTCAGTCGTGTTCCCGTTTTGGACATTTCTATTTTTCTGTTCCTGCTCCATGTTTGTGTGTCTTAAAATATGTTGTAAGATTTGTTGTTTCCAGTGCTACAAAATGTTTGCTTTCTAATTGAAATCTGACTGAAATTCATCTGACCAGCAGCCATTACGGAAATGAAGTTTTTCACACTTCGGCATTAGTGGCATTTTTCAATCCTGGAGGTTACAGCTTGATAAAGTCATCTTTACTTACTGGCAACAAGAAACAGAAAAGACAAGAAAAAGTCCTTGTTTTTATTTCATGTTAGACATTTGAAACGTCTGGATACAGTCTGTCATTCATCCACTTTGTTTCCTAGTTACTGATTGAATAAATTACCTATTTCAAAGTGAATGTATTGGTTTTAAATAACTATATTAAATCGATTATTGTCACATCTGAAGTTGGAATATTCTTCTTTGCCTTCCTTTTCTCCCTCCTATTTTCTTTCATTGCCTCCTACTTGCTATCCTCCCATTTTTCTCCCCCTTTTCTTCCGTTCGTTGTCAACTGATCCTGTTTACTGGATTTACACACGTACTGTCATTCTAACTTTAGGGCACATTATTATTATGCTGAGCTCCAAAACAGTGGGAGACGAGAAGGCAGCTGTAAATAAACAGCTTTACAAAAAAAAGCATTACACCCTCATCAATCTTCATACCCAAACTAGATCTAAAAATCCACAATAAATAAGTAAAGTAATTGGGCAATAAATCCACAGGCTGTATGGCAGTCATGACGGAAATCCACAAACTTGTGTTCTTGGAGATACTTTTTTCTGTTTAGCTTCTCCTGCGTGTCAGAGGAGGCGTAGGCGTAGGCAGAGACGGCGGGTCCCAAGTGATCCTGCCATTTCTACCTATAGGACTTTAAACTTGAAAATCCTATAAATTATTTCACACCCCAGGTGCTGTAGCACTAGATGTCATATGCTGTCAGGTGTTCACCAGTGGTGGCTACGCTGTAGAAATGACACCCAGCAATTGTTAATCTCAGTCAAATGTATCTGACTGAAAAATAAAGATCTGTCAGCACAACAATCTTAACCCCATATTTGCCCTAATGATTTTTTTTCCAAGGCTGTATAGAATAGGATTTTTGAGTTACAGCTAAAGAAGCATGTAGGTAATGGCATCACAGGTGGACACCTCTTTGTGGATATGTGTGTATACGCTCTGTACTTGTGTGAGTGAGTCAGTTCCAAAACCTCAATATTTCTTTAAAAGAGAAAATATAACAATAAACAGAGACATTTTTTTTCCACCAAAGGCCTGATCAGTTGATCATGATTGCACCATAAGCAACAAAAAAAAAAAAACTCTTTCCAGAGGCTTTGTATTGTAGTGATTAACACATGTGCCTTACATGGAAAAGATCCCTGGTTTGAAACCAGGAGGAGACATAAACTCAGCCTCACAGGTCATAACCCAGCGTACTCCTGTTACTGGTCCGCAGCCCAGATAAATGGGGGAGTTGTGTCAAGGGGGGACATCTGTAAAATCTGGCCAAATCAGCATGTGGATCCATCTGCAGTGGTGGCCTTGGGGAATAAACGAGCAACTGAAAGCACTTATTACATTCTGATGTATTTGCAGTTCACTTGTTCAATTCAATTCAGTTGTATTTATATAGCGCCACATTGCAACAGCAGTCACCTCAAGGTGCTTCATATTGTAAGGTAAAGACCACAATAATAATAAGACCTCTGTACAATAACACAGAGAAAACCCATCAATCATGACCTCCTTTGAACGAGCACTTGGCAACAGTGGGAAGGAAAAACTCCCTTTTAACAGGAAGAAACCTCCACAGAACCAGGGTCAGGGAGGAGCAGCCACCTGCAGCGACTGGTTGGGATCAAAGCGAAGTGTGGAAGAGAGCCAGACATTATTAAAAACAAATGATTAAAGGCAGAGTGGTGTATAAACACATAGACAGAGAAAAAAGGTGAGTGGAGAAGAAACACCCAATGCATTGTGGGTCCATTGGAGTGTAACTAATGGAGGATTCAATGACAGTCTCAAGGATATAGATTTCACCAGACTGGCATGCAACTACTCTTTAAAAGCTCCATATGTTACAAGCCAAAAGAATATAGATGTTATATACACCTCCTCCTCCAATATGTTTATTCGTAGCCCCAAAACTCCAAGGGTGTAGCAGCCATGAAGTTAATGTTAAGGCTTTAAACCAGAAAAACAATATCAATCTTTAGTCAAGAGTCTATGTTCTGAAGAGAAAAAGGATGTTAAATAGTAGTTGTTCTGACCCAGTGATTTCGTCTTTGTTTTCCTCCATGTGTTGGCACACATGTAATGTGATGAGTCCTAACACATACACTCGCATCTATCTGCACTTGCATTTCAGTGGATACTATAAATGTTAACTTCCATCATATCATCTTTCTTTTTTTTTTTTAGTGTGACAGACCATATGGCTCAGCTCCTCTCCACTTGTGAGCTCATCTCATGTCCCTTCATTCAACTTTCCTAGAAACACTGCCATATGGTAGCATTTCGCAAGCACACCCGTTTTAGAAGGAGACTAACACACAATCTAGCTTAGAATGAAAACACTGCAATATTATACATTTTATGAGCAAGGATTAACAGTCCAGCTCTTTGAAGACTAAACCCAGGTTCCCAGGATTTTTTTCTGTTTGTTTTTTCATTCCTTAACAGGGAAAAGTATCGTTTCTGGGGGGGAGTTTCTGATTTTTTTTTCCTCCTTATGGGGTCGAGTTAGCTTAAGGAGATGAAGGGTACTTGCAAAGCATAATTAACAGCGTTTAAAAATACAGTTTGTAAACTCAGCGATAAAATGTTTCACTCACTGGTGAGACTGCAGTGAAACGTGGAGTTGGAACACTTTGTGTTTTGCTCAGATGCACATTTTGATGTTTCTGCTGCTAAACCAAGGAGGTTTTGATAACAGTCACTGATTCTGTGTATTATTTTCAAGAAAGAAAAACCCTGCATCAGCATTTTTCAAAGAAGATTGCGATTTCCATAAACAAAGAGGCTTACAATGTGTTTTGAAAGCACATCTGGACCCCCCGTCATTCTCAGATTAAAACATCCCGAATGGGACCTGAGCTGGAAACGATTTGTTCACCCGGCAGAGCGGGGCCGCCACTCCTGCCAAATTACGAAGGGGTGTGTTGAGGGATGCTGGTGTTTGGGGTGGGTGGCAGTGGATGATGACTCCTGTGAAAAATTATGATGAGTAGTATCCATAGTTCCTCTGACCACGCGATTTGGTTGTAGAGTAATATGGTCCGTTTTTTGTGTTTGAAGATGTAATCTCATTGATTTCCATTCAGCGAGCAGGATGGGAGGGGAGGATGCTCCCCTGGGCTACTACATCCAACCCTTATCAGGCACAGGCAGATTCTCATATAAACACTGATTAAAAGGCTGGAAATGACAGCCTGGCTAAAAGACACTACAAAGATCCAACAACACTGAGCCTATGAAAGACTAACTCTAATGAAATTAAACTCCATTATGTATATTCTGTATATCTTTAACTACAGATACATTTTTACTCCTTTTATGTGAGTGTTCATTTCCCCATTTCCTTTATATCTAAATGTTGAGCAGAAATTCAGTTGTGTTTTTTCTCCCTAATTATCTCTGTCATCTCTCCTGTTTATTGGATGGTGTTTAAACCTGTAAAAGAGAACGACATGTCATGTATCGCTAACAACATCAAAGCATGCAGAGCACGACTGTGCCTATCTCAGCATTGAAAAACAGATGTCGCGGATTCAAGGGGGAATTCTGAGTTGATTTCTGCACTTTTATTGAAACCAGAGACTGAAAGAAGGTGGCTGATGTCAGTATCTGGAGCCCCGCATGGAGCCCGTATGGAAAGTTCTCTGATGGTGTTTATGACACACAGTAACATAAGTATGAAAGTGCAGCTTCATCTGGCAGCACCTCTCCTACTTTCTTACTTAGAGATGATGACTGAATTTCATACTTGCAGGGTGAAGTAATGGAAATGACACAAAGATAGTGTTTTAGAATTAACTGCTGGACATTTGTGTGATAACTGCTGTGAAAATTCCACAACAGAGAGACCTAAAACATGTGGGTGTTTGATAAATCCATGCTTTCATGTTGAGAGCAGTAAATGTTTTTCCAAAGCCGTTTCATCAGAAGTGTGGGGAAACAAATGAAGACTTAGATGAATACTGGCAAACTGTAACAAGACCCGTTTCTGTGTCAACACTGTGCTGCCACGTACAGGTTTTCCCCTCGGTATCCGTAGCTACATGGACAAATGTGAAAACCTGCGAATAAATCTGTTAAAGCTTATTTAACTGACTCTTTGGGGATGCCTTAATGTCGGAGGGAAGCTTAGTAATCGTGCTAGGGGAAGTTGGCCTGGCACATATCTGCCCTTTACCCTGCAGGGCACTCAGTGACTGTCTTATCAGATACAAAACAAAACTAGAGGAATAACCAGGTTAAGAGCTTTCTGCTATTGAGATGGAAATTGTATAATTAGGTTCATCTGTTGTTCATTTGATGGACCGGTCCTCGTGTAGCCACTTGGGCTCTGTGGGGTGTTCTGAGTGAAGTTTGCAAACACTGATGAGAGAGAAAAAGCTGCAGCCAGCTGTGGCTGCTTCACTCAGTGTGGGCTGAAGTTTTGTGGAGCTCAAGTTTTCTGTTTGGTTTTGAAATACCAACTTTTACAGAGTTAACAGCTGATATCAGCAACTTTAGAATTAAAATGACCTGAGAAGGTCTTTGTAGTTGCTTTGACTCTGAGACAGAGCACCGTTTCCCCCAGAGGCCAAAGTCTTTGGGGAGACAGTGTTACAATAAAAATGATTTTCCACAGTGACTTTTGACATGTTTATGCATCTGCTATTGTCGTATAAAACAATTATTTGCTGGTTTTACCAAGAAGTCCTCAATTGGAATGACTGCATGACATCTTTTCTTGCTGTGGTTTTCAAGTGATACTCAATTTAAGCCCCAGCTGCAAAATGAAAGGGTTTGTAATTTTCTGTTCTCTGTGGATGTTTTTTTCCTGGATAAATAGTGAAGCAGTGACTCTTTTCTCATCACCTCCCATAGTGCACTCACTTTGTCACTTGGGCACTTTTCCCTGTTTTCCCGCAGCACATCTGAATCCAGACTGCAAGCTCCTGAAATATTTTAGAACTATAGATATGAGGCTGCTGATTCCAGGAGGTCAAACATTAATTGCGTTTCCCTGGTGCTACTGCTCACCATTCTACGACTTTAATTATACCAATAACGGACCATCATTCATCATCAATACTAAAACTGGGCTCATACAGAGAAAAGAATAAAGAAATAAGTACTGAAAAAGGAACAAAGTGAAAGCTGAGAGATGGCCTTGACCATTCATGTGCCTCAGCTTTTCTTTTTAAAGCAGATATTCATATTGAGGTAAAGGACTTTTCTAACAGAGATTCTAATTGAGATGAGGAAAAAACCCAAAACAAAAGCGTTTTTATGAGCCAAAGTAAGGACTAGAAAAAGAATGAATTCCTTGTGGAGGGCCATACAGTATATGAATCTGCTTTGTTTGTGTCTGTCCTCTTTCCTCAGGCTATGCACAGAGAGCAGAGCAGTTGCAGATGGCTTGTTTCAGAAAACCACGCGTCCAAAAGGGCTCCCTCTCTGCTGTGCATTTAGTATACAAACTACAAAGGCTGTGGTCAGCACACCCTTGTGAAATGGGCTAAAATAGTGTCAGCAGGATGCCCAACAGATGGCAAGCAAGTGATGGAGAGAGCAGAAACCTGCATGAGAAGGACAGAGGAGCAAGGCTTTCTCCCCACAGTTGCTTGAGCTTCTGTTATAACAATAAAGTATGATCTGAAAAACCACTCCAGTAATCATCTGATCAATTGAAATTACTGAAAAATTGCTCACTAAGCACTTAAGTGGTAAAAAAAATCTGGCTTTGAGGTTTTCTTTTGCTTTGTATGGTTCACTGCAGACGTGCATTTGTGTTTCTAACACTGGCCCATGCTTTCCCGCTCAGGTCACAGATTTTACTTTGGGATGATGCCACACGTGCTTTTCAGCGCTCTGAAAAAGTTTCTCCAATTCTAATAAAGAACGGCTGATAAAATAGCAACCCAAATATATAAAATAGAGTAGAAAAACCTGAAACACTATTCTAATTCTAATAACAGCTGAACAAACTTTTGGTTTGGGACAGAGGCAGGCAAAGCGTCTCCATCTTTCACTTCCCAAAGTTATTTTCTTGTGGACTGGCTCCTGTCAACACTGAGTGTATGGCTTAATATAAGTCTTATGTTCTGAAATGGCTTACCTCTCATATGGTTTCACATTAAATGGAGTGTAAATTGGTTTGCGTCCACAGTGCTGCTCATGAATATGTTCAAATTCACTTCTCTTTGTTTGCCAAAAACCCATCAGTGTTGCTCGTTCATATGGGAAATGTTGTGGAATCCCAGCAGTGCAGATTAAAAGCCAGCCCAAATGTGACCACCATAAGCCGATTGTGGCACACTTCTTTGGTTTAGCCAAAACTTTCATCCCTACTCCTTGATATTTGTGAATTCCTTATGAAAATGGTTACATTTGCACTGTCTGATGTCAAAAACAGAGGCCTGCTCCGCCTACACAGCCATTAACAGAGGAGCTTTCCATCTCTCTTAACTCCACACGCTGCCTTTTAACTTTTAGCTTTGTGTCTAACTTGTCATACCTGTCATAATAAGACATTCAAAAATGAAGAAACAGGTGCCACAATGAGATTGATATGAAGAATTTTTACCTTACTTTGGCTCGCTGATGTTCACGGCCCCCACAACAAAACACACTTACACATAATAAGAGAGTACCATAATAGAGTATGTTGTTTGCGATGAGTCACACTTTCAGAATGTCTGGATTTACTCAACAACAAAAACCAGAGGCATTTTACAACGAGACCGACTAGAATTAAAAGTCACCCGTGAGGCTCGAATAAGATGACAACTAGTTTCAAACTAATGTGTGATGATGTGACCTCAGCTATGAGACGCCAACGCTTAAACAGGATAGAAACTGAACCTCAGGGTGATCCGGGTAGGAGTAAATGCAAAAAACATGACAAAGAAGACGGAGAGAGCAGAGCAAGTGTAGGCAGTCCTGATCTCGTTGGATCGATTGCCTTCCCCTGTGTATCTGGAGGCAATAAGAAGCAATGAAATATGAAACGTCTGCGATTTCATTTGCAGATTTTGGACGTTTCACTTGAACTGCGCGAAGAGCCAAGCTGTCATAGCCTGTCCATGTGACATATTTTTTTATTTGGCTGCAGTGCAGTGCTTTTTAAAAGGGCTATTGACCGCAGAATAGCTTCATAAAAATCCAATGGCTTGAAAGTAGAAATCTGTGGGGTTTGTAGTGTACCAATAACTTCTTAAATCTCTATTACAACCTCACAGCAGAGCATCCCTGTCTGCCGTGCCCAATTTCCTCCATAGACTGATGCTCTTACCTTTGTGTCTGTCTGGAATGGCTGTTTCCTTAGGATTTAATCTAAAGGAATTCTAGATCTCTGAAATGGGATATTACCTGTACCTCTGACGTCTTAAACAGAAAGATACACAAAACAAAGGCACAGTATAGAAGACGACCAATTTTTCTACAACAGTTTTTTCAGCACAGATCTTCATTTGTCAAAATGGCACGGCCAGGTGTCGAACAAGAGTCAAAATTAAAGTGACACGTACAACAACATATAGAGACATTTGTGTTAGAGCTGCAGATTTATGACTTTTAATGACATTACAGCAAAGCCCAGATCTAATCCAGCACCCTCTGGCCACAGAGATTTTTGGGTTTTTTTCTATAGTTTTGATCCCAGATATAATCAGAATCAGCCTGCTGCGACTGCTCTAATTTAATTTTAAAGATGGCTGGCTTTTGTGTATATCCCATGAATATTCTGCTTTACATCCTGTTTGAAAAAAGCAAAACAGAAAAACATGAAATCGTTACAGAGGTGACTCACAGCTTCTGCATATGGAGCCAATAAGAGCAGCCAAGACAAAGCTGACAACAACAAATTGGTTGTTCCTTCATTCTTTTAGATTGAACGTTACAGTTCGCACTTGAAAAGCTGCATTGCTGGTTGGTTGTTTATACCAAATTTGCCTTTTTGTTTACCATTTTTTAATGCTTCATAATTACAGTGTAGCATACATCATGTTGGATTGTTTAAAAGTGGTAGAACAAGGTTTTTGTGGTTCTACTGTATTGTGAGAAATATGTTTAACTACATTCTTTGAGTTGGATTTCATATCTTAACTCCACCAGTTCTTTTTTTATTTTTGCAAATAAAATACTACATTTTTGTTTTACTAAAGTTTTGCTTCCATTTATAAGCATTATGAATCTTTTGTGTGTAGCATGATGTAATGCAAGTGAGATATTTCTGTGTGTGCGTGTGTGTGTGTGTGTGCTCATATTTTCCACTTTCATGCTGTCAGTCAAAGTCACTGTGGCCTTGGTGCCATTCACCTCTCTGTGTTAATTCCATGATGCGATTATTGATTGATGAAATCTGATTTGGCAAAAAAAAGATTTCTTTGTTAGCTGATGAAGCTAATCCTGAATGGCTTCTGAAAGATTAGATTAAGGCAGACCAGGATTTATGGCCCCGCGATGGAAACATTTCAGGTGACAAGTTGAGAGAATTTTTATATACACACACACACACACACACACACACACACACACACACACACACACACCTTTTTCATACACTTTTCATTGAAAATTTCTTTGTATTATTGCAAATTTTCTCTGTGGTAAAGCACTGCCCCTGACATCTGGCTGCATACTGGTGCACACTGCTGTGTGCCTGTCAGCTATAGTGAGCCTGCTGGCTCCTCTAGGTCCCAGATGACCCACTTATACGGTGGCCTTGCCAGCAGGACCTAGGCTAGCCTATTCTACAAGCTCTGACAGGCACAAAATAGAATCCTTGACCCAGAACACTAAACTATATCCAATATGACAAAGAAGGAGATGAAGCAGAGGAGAAATAGATCTCACTGCAGACTGATGAGTGGCTTGTTAATGAAAAAAAAAGAAAAAAAGAAAACGTGACAACCCATATATATCCCACAACCATACAGTGATGCAGAGTATGCAGATTTTAGTGTCAGTGTCTTTAAACACAATTACAAGTTTCTGACATACAGTCATGTGGAAAAATTAGACAAGGAATCCCCCTTTGAACAAGGCTCACAGACAAATAACACCTCACTGAAAAGTGTTTGACTTTACCTCCACATTTCTACTTTCTGGTGAAATGGAGGGTGGATATGCTAATGTGCTTAAGATGTCCTCTTCTGTGTGAAAAAAAACAAAAACAAGGTGATCCATGGATTTTCTTTACACCGCCTTAATCTTCCGATTTAACCACAACTTTTAGACAGATAATTATCTGCACATTATCTTTAATACAGTTGTCACAATACTAGATTTTATACTAAGTACCATTGATACCAAGAATTATATAGCACCTTTCTACAAATTTTAAGCACTCAATGCACTTTCTACAACAAGTCTCATTCATCCAATCATACACTCCGACGAATGCGTCCAGGGTCAATCTGTGGCCCCTCTGTTTAGTAAATGACCTGCTCTACCACTCGAGCCACAGCTATATCACAACTCAAGGAAACATATCAAAATTAATGACAAAAATAACAATGACAAAATAAAGAGGCATGCATTTAAAAAAAAGAACGATTAAAGAACAATATTGGTCTGTGCAAACATCTCAACGTATGCTACTATATACTATTTAAGATCATGTGTTGATATCTGTCTAAAAGCTATCTCTTGATGTTACAGATGGACAGGAAAATATTTGCTGCCTAGCTCCCATGTTAATATTATCATTTTATTACTAGTTACTACCAACTATCTTAATAATGACTATCAGGTAAGTGCTAATAGTTAAACAGCTAACATTAGCATGTGTGCTGGCCAGGTTAACATGTATTATAACTATGGAATACTTAAATGCTGCTGAAACAGGAGCTTTACTAACCTTGCAAAGTTCCTCATCAATACTGGTTGTCAATCTTTAAGATTCCAAGTTTGTTGTGCTGCCTTCGTGTGTTCAGCTGCTAGTGGGGCTGTGCGCCTGCCTGTCTGCAACTGTGATGTATGAAACTGTGTATCAACTAGTTAAGTTAAAACAGGAGTGTTGGTATGGTGTTGCAAATGAGTATCTAACCCAAATGTCTGGCAAAACTAACTATCAGTTAGTATCGGAGTGTCTTGTTTTCTTAAATTGCTGTCTGATATAATGCAGATTTCATAGTTAAACCAGTGACTCCAAGCTGCAGTTTCAGAGGCAGCAAAACAACCTCAAACCAAGACTTTTCCACCACCAAGATTCATAGTCGGTGCGATTCATAGTTGGTGTCATGTCAAATAAAAAAGTCACCATAAAATGTCAGTTTTACATGTAATTTGTCTCGATATACCGTCTTTATTTTTAGACTCGGCTTCAAAGAGGTTGAAGTGGTGGCCTGAAAGCCAACAATTTCCATCTGATGTTCCGACTTTTTCACATGACTGAAACATTTGTTATGTGTACTAATATGCAGAGTCACTTTCACGTGAGAAAAAGCATTCTCAAACGTGAATAAGACCAAACTACTAATACTCTTATCATAACACCATAGTTGTCCAGAACCTCCTACTGCAGACTTTACTCTTCACCCTGTGAATGCATCATAATATTGGTGTGAAAGAATGGATTACCTTCTACAAAGACTTAGTGAAGAAGTGGTTCTGTTTGCTCACTCCTCTGTAAACAAAAGAGTTCATTAAAGAAAGCTTTTTGGATTTTAAAGGATCACCGAGGTTGGATCCCCTACTGTACGAATGTGGTACCTTTTGTCACAGTGCTACACAAGCTGTGCTGCACTACACCTCTGATGACTATCCCCCTCCCCTCTTGAATCTGTGGAGTGATTAATTTGGTCTCTGGCATGAAGTCTATTGTTGCCATTCCACAGAGAGCCAGAGAATCTGGGAAGCATTCTGATTTTGGAGAGACCTGCTGACAGCTGCTGTACGACTTGGGCAGAATCCAGACCTCTATCTTGTGGTCTGTGAAAGCTCCACCAAAGCCTTAATTGCACTTCAGATGTTGAACAATGTTTTCGCTCAAGCTCTCACCCAACATAAACTTGCCTGAGACTATCCTAAAAAGCCCATTTACAGGATCACCTCCCCCTCCCTCCATTCCTCGCTGGTAAAACTCTCAGTCCCTGCTGTCTGCTTTGCTAGTTAAAGAATAAGAGCATGTGACTTAGCTTGTACATGTGCACCCATTTGTGTTTGTGTGTGGTTGCCCGTCTTTGCCTACAGGTCTTAGGAAGCCATGCATCTCTGTGTCTGGTTATTTACCATTGTACTGTTGGAAGTCCAAGTAGTCTCATGTTGAAAGATGTAGTAAGTGTGCAGCCACAGAAACCATATTTTTTCTCCTAGGAATACATCTGTTTCATGGCCTGTGGATTATACTGATGTATATTATGTACAGGCCACAGAAATGGAAGCTCTGAGGTATTTATTTGAGACATTTTTCCATTTTAGAAATCACAAACGCAAACAGACATATGCATTGGAACCACAAAATATTCAGCAAACAAAATAACTCCTCAAGAAATAGCGATATGTATTTTCTGCCTTGTTGGGCTATGGTAAAACATTGGCTTAATGGATGGCAATATTTGACAAGTGGACTGTTTTGGAGTCCACTGTAATATCTCAAAGACTCCTGAATGAATTCATGTAATGACCAGCATAATCATGCATGGGTAGTCAGCAGGAGCTATAAAGAGCTTTTCATACCTATGACTACATGTTATGCCTATACACTATCACCAGGGGGGGGTATAAAGAAAATACATGGATCATTTGGTTATTTTGATTATTCAATCAATGCATCGGTTATGCCATGCTATGTGTTGAATTCATACACAGAAAAACAATGATGTAGAAAAGTGAAGCCAATGCAGAAGTGACATAAAACTGCATTTCAGCTGAAGACCACCAGATGGCGATAGCTGTGGCTGCAAAAATACTTGTGGTCACATATAAGTCTACAAGAAAATGGCTTTCTGTGTCGACCTCTTTAACACTTTCCTGCTAAATTGACAGGGTCAGTCACTCATTTTCGATTATACTGAAAAAATATTTTAGTATGTTTTGTAAATCTTGGTCATACCATGTTTCAAAATGGAGAATTATCTTCATAAGAGAGAGCATGCTTATTGGCTAACTAACTGTCAATCACATCACTGGCGAATGAGCATGCCATGTCAAAGTCACATCCATTTTTTGAGAACCAGCGCTCATTTCGAGACTTTCAGAAGCCAGCGGTGATGTCACAGTAGCTATGTCAGTCTGTCCGTATGCAAACAGGCACCAGTGTGGGACCATGAATTTAGCATCTCATGTGTTTTAATGTGAAATATCTCAACAAATATTGGAGTGCTCAACAATACATTTGGTACACAAATTAATTTCCATCTTAAGAATAACTATATTTCCTTTAACACTGATTAAAACTTAAGTGATGTAAAGAGGAAAAAAACAGGACAAAAGGAAAGGAAACCCCACCTGACCCACAGCCTGTTCACCCTGCAACCAGCTGACAAGTAATACAGAAGTATTGGTTGCCATGCCACCAAACTTTGGACAGTCTCTTCACTCGCATTACTGAAATCATCCTTCATGCTTCATCGTGAAAATCTTTTATTTTTTAAGACTTAATTGAAGTCAATTTTGGTGTGCATGTCTATGAATGAATGATCTTGAAATAAAGATTCAGCACTTGGTCTTTTTCACATTCACTACACTACACAGGGATATTGCCTTGTCAAGATCACTGGGCCGGGAAGGTCTGTTGGGTGGGGGCTGAGGGTAAGATCAAGTAAAGGGACATTTTAAAAGCCAAACAATTAAAGTGTATCTCTTTGAAATCCCAGGCCAGGCTTGGCTACTTCATTCAAGCTTTCCGCCTCCTATCAGCTCTTTATCTGATCTGGAGGGGAAGTGAAGTTTACACTGCTGATAGCTCTTCTGAATGATGCTGCCCGCACACAAATCAGGAAGGGTGACTCTGATGACCTCAGTGACCACCATTCATTGAGAACACATATACACACACTACACGCCCCCAGTTGTAGTAACCGCTTTGTTGAGAATCAAAATCAGCCCACCGAAGATGTTAACCATATGCTGATATTTAAGTTGGAAAAGTAGCTTTTTAATCCATTTTCATAAACGCTGTGTCAACAGTGACTTCAGTAACTCAAATAGCCATTCGTTGAAAAACATAATTATAATTTCTTTTAAATGAATAGCATCTGTAACAATGCAGCAACTGGAACAAGAGTAAATAGCCCTCTGAAGTTGTATTTGCTGTACATAAACATGCTACTTAAGCACATTTTCTCCCAACTGTTATTACTTACCTGTGATCCAGTGTGCTGTAAAACTGTGTTAAAAAGAATTCTTGGAAAAGAGACTAACTGGAGATAAAAGGGGTGTGTTTAACAGGGGTTTGTGACCCACAGCTGTCCCTGGGTTGTTATTTGGGATGGTTTTCCAAAAAAGAAAAAAAAGAAAAAAAGTGCTCCAGCTCCAGTGGAAGGGCTAGGAGGCTTGGGAATTCTTTTAAGTCATGACGTAAAGGTATTCTTAGGAACCTCAAGTGTGGGTCATTACAACCAGTGATCTCAAATGCTAACATTTTACTGACCCCTATGATCATACTAAACCTGTTCATGGTGGATCATCCATCATACAAGAAAATTAGCCCTTACTGGTGCAAATGGGTGGCCAATTGCCATTTCGCCAAGAATGTTGGTTTTGTGAAGAGGAAAAAGCCATGATTAAAAAGGCTGGTGTGAATTTATTTAAAGATGTTCTCTATTAAAAAAGAAAGAAAGAAAAAGAAAAACAGATTTCACATGCATATGAAATCAACATAATTACAGAAGCAACTGAGCTATTTTCTCCACTTTTATTTGTTTTATTTTGTGTTTTTGAACAACAGCTTAATTTCAGCTATGCACCTGCACACCCAGTGTTTCATGTAGCCTCATTCTAGGCCATGTGTGTTGATTGCACACAACAAATGAGCTGTGAAGTCATATGCCAGCTGCAAGCATTTATCACCACATAAGGTTATGTGGGCTGGGAAGCATGCACAGATGCCTTCAATCAAATGAGTCTAAATGGAGTAATCTACCTGAGCACATGTCAGAATCCAGATTATGCACTACAGTAACGCCCGAGTAATTTTGTTAAAGTATCTTTCTGGAATATCTCCCTGAGAGATGACTGACCCAGATTTTTCAAGACTACCCTAATGAAACCATAACCACTGTCCTCAGACAATACCTTTTCCATCACCTACTTAAGACCTAAAGCAATGCCTGTATACGGCTGTATACGGTTGCCAGTTTGAATTTTGTCACTCTGTGATCCCGTGAACTTCTAAGTATACAGCTAAGATTATCTCATTTGCCCCCAGGGCAGGCATTTCCTATATGGGCCCCACCTCACTGTCATAGTCACCGATCTGCTGCGCATCTGTCCACCCCTCTGAAACGTGATTAACTCAACAATAAAAGTCGGTATGTCACTTTGTGTCACGATGCAAATTTGCAGCTGGATTGCGCACACGTTGTCTACACGTTATGTCAGATTAGTTGGGCAGCTCTCTCTGAGTATAGGTGGTATAGATTGAAACAACACAACTGATAATATTATATTAGACTGATCCCGCCCCTCTAAGCTAGGGAGAGAGTTGGTTCACGGGCAAGCGGAGCCCATCGCAGTTGAGTGTTGGAGCAGCCCACTCCTCTCTGCAGTATGCATGTTAGTCAGGGAATCCGCGACGCGCTCACGTCCCAGCAGTGTACTTCATCGGCCAGAGACCATCAACTCAAGAGTCTAGGATAATAAAATTGGATGTGGCAGGCGGACCGGAGGCGGAAAGCCCGGAGTTACCGCAGGAATACAGTACTACTAAGGGAATACAGGCTGGCTCTCTCCTCTGAACGTGGACAATCATGCATGTGCTCTTCTGGGGCTTGGGGTTCCTACTATTCCCTGATTTCTTGAATGTAGTCGCATCTACGGGGACATTGCTTTTGAATTCAAGCACGGGTAAAGTATTTTGCTGTGACAAACCCCGCATTTCTTAAAATTTCTCATGCAGCTGTTTTCTAACACTGACGGCAGAGAATGAATGAGTTTTGAATTCAGTCAAGCGAATGACTTGCAGCGTTTAGATGCCTGAAGTTCACTGACTATCGTTTTCTGACTAAAACAACAGATTTTCAAGACAGAAACAACTTTGATAGAATAATAATCCTTAAACCTTTTTACCCACTGATTTATAATGTAAGCAGACTGTTTTTTAAAACCACATTTACATTCTTCTACCTTTATTCCACAGTAAACGAGGAGGTCGGCGCTTATGAGATTGTAACACCGGTGCGAGTGAATGAAGCCGGTGACAAGTTTCCAACCAGTGTGCACTTCAAAAGGAAAAGGCGAAGTTTGGATGAGGGCACAGGCAATAGCACGGATCACTGGGCCTCGCCGAATATCCACTACAGGATATCTGCTTTCGGACAGGACTATCACCTCAACCTGACGTTGGATTCGGGATTTATCGCACCTCTCTACACTGTGACAATACTTGGAGTAGCCCGAGGAGAGAACGTAACGGATTTTGCAGCAGATGAGAGAGAGGAGGAGGAGGAGGACACGGAGTTAAGGCACTGCTTTTACAAAGGACAAGTAAATGCACATGCAGAGCACGCCGCAGTCATCAGTCTGTGCTCTGGACTGGTGAGTTTTTACGCGCGGTTGTACTCGTCGTGCGCGTGATCATTTTACATTCACTTTACTTCTACAGCATGAGGGCATAAAAAGTTGTGTACGTGTTTTGGAGACTTTTGAGTGAAGCTGTAGCTGATTTAAGAAAAAAAAATAAAATTGTTCAAAATTGTATTCGTGGTAGGATCGTGTAGTGGGGCGCATCCAGAAAGTAAGTAACTGATCAGTTACCGAGAATCTCGGCTGTGGCTTGCTGCAAAGAGCCCAAGTCGGCTGACTGCACTCAGGTTTACTCCACATTTGTGTCTCTTTCTGGTCCACCGGTAGTCGGTGACGTCTTTATGCACGCGAGTTCAGCCGGAGTACGGGTGGTACTGACGTCACGACAAAGTCGTTCCAGCTCCCAAGCTTCCTAAAGAGGGAGTCCTGATGAGTGATGCTTTGTAGTGGAGGAAAAGTGCACTCAGAGGAGTTTATACATAGAAACCACAGTGAAGTGACAGACAAGAGTAATAGGCCAGCTTTGTTCCCAAATGACAAATCAAACATAAAATGCTTTGAATCCTCTGCTCTGCAGGGAACTTTTGTGGGGCTGAGCTGACATTTATGAAGCATATATTATTATTTATCCAAAACCTCCATCCTAAAACAGGCAATGCTGCCTTTCATTGCAGTAAATTCTAAAATAACTTATTGTAGTGAGATCCTCTTTTGTCTTGCCAGACAAAAGTTCAAGTGCAGGCCTTTGCAGAGTAATCGAAAAAATGTCTTGCTAAACAAAATGTAAGCAGAACAAACAGCATCAAATAGCATCAAATACTAATACACATAGCCAAATCGTTTTTTCCTTATGATATACCATATATATATTTTATCATTGATTATCTGGGAGTAGAAACATATGGCAAGCAAACATTATACCAACCTTTCCCCCCCAAGCTTTCATGATGGTTCTCCATATGTGTGCTTTACTGTCCACGAATCTTATCTGGAACATCCTAGACCTCTAAGTTAACCAACTCATGCTAAACGTGCCAAACACATACAAGGTTTGCAGCATACTTGCCAAGAACATACAGTCTTAGTGTTTTCCTGATAGACATCAAAGGTCTCACATTTAGACCTTTCCTCTGTTATAACATGAGTGCAAATGTACTTTGTTTTTACCACTGAAAGCTACTATGTCTGTGTTTTGCTTATTTTTTACATTCCTACGTTAAGTACAAACTGGTATGTGATCTGCACTGAGCTCAATACTAAAAGATCCTCGAGATATAGATTATTCTCCTTGGTTTTATAAGCACTTAGAGAATATAGATAGCTGTAGCCTAACTGCTATGTGTCTTCTCTGTTACACAGCTCGGCACTTTCAGGTCTCCAGAAGGGGAGTATTTTGTGGAGCCCCTTCACAGCTATCAAGGAGAACACTATGAAGAGGAACACACAAAACCTCATATTGTATACAGGAAAAGTGCACCCAAGAAACAGACCACTGAGGAGACCTCAGCTTGTGACACTTCAGGTACGGTACATTATATGATGAGTAAGCCATTAGGATATATAACAGACACAGCTCTGTACCTAAAACGTCAGGTCCAGACCTTGCTACTGAAGTGCTGTGTTTGACCAGTCAGCTGACCTAAATATCTGATCTAGTAAACCCTCACCCAGTGTCCTCTTTCTATTAAAACAGCATACGTCTGCTGCTGAGCATGGACCTCCCAGTGTCTAGAAACAGTATATATTGGTTAGATGTAATTGGTTAATGCACATCTTAGTGCTTTAGTGGGACAGGGGACAGAGTGATTAGACAATTTTGACATTTGTGTGCCACTATGTACATGGGACCTTTAAATTGGTTTGCGCAGATGTAATCACTCAAATTTAAAGTCTCCACTATCAGCTGTAACAGGAACCAATTATATAATAGTCAGTGAGCTATTACAGTAATTGTACCATGGCCCTCTAGGATGATCTGCTGCTTATCTGGTTAATGCAAACACAACTTTTTAATTGGTGGGAGGGGCCTCTTTTTCCTTTCATTTGCTTATTTTTTTTCTTATTGTATGGAGTTGAATTCCATACATAAAACTATATTGTTGTGGTGCACTGAAGAAGAATAGCTCATTTCTGACAGCAAAAATGGGTCCAAACTTTTCCTCCTGTGCTTGTCAGGCGGTTGAAGTTGTATGATAAATAAATGCTAGCTGGGAATACTCAAGTTTGACAGGGGGTTTGTGCACACACACACAAACACATACACTTTGTGAGGCAGCGAGCAGAGGAGAGGAGACAAAGTAGACTAAGATTTCAGTGTTGATACTGAAGCTTAGATCACACCTAATCCAAACCACACAGGTATATATTAGTAGCTAACCTTGTCTTTTGAATGGGAACTTCTCAGAATCTCTGTTAGCTGAAGTTTGGTCTGTTTCCATGTCTTTTTCCTGCCATGTGATGGTATGTGTCTCTGACCATCGAGCACCCTCAACATAAACCTTTACTGAGGAAAAATGTATCCCTCATCCTTCATGCTAATGTGTTTATATTAGCATAACCATAGCTGTGTAGCTAACCACTGCATAGTTTATTTCACTGCTCTTTAGTCCTCCATAGACAGCAGAGTTTGAACATTTAGGGTTGTTTTTTTTTTTGTTTTTTTTTAAAAACTACTTTAATAAGAATCTGGTTTATCATTTTTAGATTGGAACTAGCAACATAACTTCCTGCTAACTTCTAATGTCATTAAACCTTGTAAATCCTCTTTATTTAGTGAATTATTTTTATTGGAGATGTACTGTTTTTAACTTTCAGTGGTGCCTCAGTGTTGGGTTGATTTTGGGCACCGAAGGAATGTCTGGACTCATAAATGACTGTATATATTTTGTACATATATTATTTATTGCAATTATAGCTTGAATTTCTTTTGGCACCAATGTGGAACAGTACTTAAATTTTGTTGTAGTACTGTACAAAGTATGACTGTGCAATGACCATAAAGACTTAAAGTGAACCCGAAGCAAATGGCAGCGTAAAAACCACCATCAAACAAATAATGCAATTAATAAATATTAAAGTAATTAAAGTTCTATATCTAAATAAAATAATACATTCTGCCATAAATAGGCTACAGTCAGAGATGTAATGACGAGATTAAAGTATAGTATGAAACTATCCTGGCTTGCATGTCATGCTACAGCCTGCACAGTGCAGTGCCCACAGCTGCAGTACAGTAATGAGGAAGTTTTCCAGCTCTCGCACAAGAAGAATCATTTGGAAGCTCACACTTATATCGCCTCATCTCAGTTTACTGGCTGAACTTCCTGTTGACTCTTGTACTTCCTCTGCTCCTTTGATAAGAAAGTTGGTAGACCTACTTCCACGAAGATGTAGTGTAAATTTTTACATAAGTGATGTCAACTTGAAACGGTAAAATAATCAAAACTAAAAGCAATAAATATGGAAATCGTTTGTCTTTGTGTGCTGGAGATCCTTCTGAAGATGCTTGCTCTCACTCCATTTGAGTGATTGTTTGTGTTTTCATTTTAGCCTCAAGTAACATAAATGAGACTAAACGCTATTCTGGACACGATTCATTCAGCCTTGCACAAAGTGCTATTGAATCTGTAGACCATTCTTTTTATTTTGAACTGAGAATGGAGACACAACACACACACAAACAATGTATTTTTGATTTGATCAAAATCAGTAAAAAAAAAGAAAAGAGACAATAAGGAATCAGAAAATGGGCAGGGACAAAATATGAATTTAATATTTAATCATTCACGCTGCATAAAATGCCAAAAGGCTTCAAACGTCGTTGGCTCTTGCATTTGACCAGCCTTCAGCTTGCACACAGATTGATTCCTGATTGACTGCAGTGAGCTGACCATGACCGCTCATGCAAATGTGTTTTTTGTTAGAGTGGTGTATGAAAGTTATCCAGTGGTAACCTTCAGTTTATCCAATGCGACATACCAAAAAGAAGCTGTTACTAGCCACTCCAACAGACTACATTTTTTAACTATACAAACAAAGATGGAGCTAAGGATGCTGTAAACATATCATACAAGAAAAGACTTTTAGCATGATATTTTACAAAATACTTCTCAGTTGAATGTGAAAAAAAGTATACATGGATTACATTTCTTTCTTGCGGGTGTTTAGGAACGGCAAATTGATCTTTAGCGCTATTAATTAATCCAGTAAGGATGATCTGAAAACAAAAAGACTCAGTAGTTCAGCAGATGTTATCTAAGGACATAAAACCTTTCCAGAGTTAAAGAAAAATGCTTCCCAGTTGTTGGATTGTTCTCATTTGATGTGTGCACAGCAATTTGTGTTCTCTTTTTATGGCTGGGTTCCAGGTTTACCTTGCTTGAACTCTTTGCCCTCTTTTCCTCCCTTTTCTGAGAGGAAAAGAAAAGGCACTTCAGGCAATGTTCATTTGTCAGCAAACTCTTTTCAGTGGAGGGGGGAGCTTATTTTGACAATATCCACTTCCAGATCTCATATAGCTCCATCATTTAAAAGTTAAACATGACTTCAGCTTAATAGCAAACACATCTTCTTGACAAAGAATGAATTATTCCTTGCCTTGTTTGAGCGAATATGCTTCCAGTCTTCTCAGGCCTGCACTCCTGTATATTTACATTTGCTCCATTTCTTTTGGCTTCTCATTCTAGGACACAAACACAGACATAAGAGACACAAGGTGAAAAGAAGGACAGCGGCTGGGGTCAGCACTGTGGTTAAAGCAGTCCCTGTGGTCAGTACTGGTGTATTCAATGACCTGGAGTCACTGAGCGCTGGCCTGGCCAGCAATGCTTTGCTCAGATCACAGCATGGCAGTGCTAGCGCTAGACCGTCAAATGATAGCAGCGGTGACTCAGGACCTCACAGGAGATCAAAGCGCTTCCTCTCCTACCCGCGCTTTGTTGAAGTTATGCTGGTGGCCGACAGCAAAATGGTGGAGCATCACGGCAGCAACCTACAGCACTACATACTCACGTTAATGTCTATAGTAAGTTCTGATCTCTATGTTTGGTTGGTAGAAATCTTTTGCGCAGATATGGACAGAGTAGGACATCTTCGTGCACACTCATGCACTAAATGTACACACGTGTTCCTCTTTGCTGTTTGCTGTTTGTGCTGCAAGTCAGTCAGCCTTTGGAGGAGAGTTGAGGGAGGTAAAAGGGCACCTTAGGGCAGGGGTAAACAACATTTTCAAACAGCTCGGGGGAAGAGAGGGCAGCTTGCCTGCCTGACAGCTTTGATGAATGTTAAAAAATGGGCTCAGGTATGCTACATAGGCTGCATACTCTCGACCACTTCAAACACCAGTTTCCGCCTGCATCTGGGGCTGAACTGAAAGTCCTTCTGGGGAGGCAGCGATGACCCATATTCTAGTCTGGGGAAAGGCTGACTTGTCCACAGGGGCTCAAGCTGTTATCATTCTGATTCTTCAATCAAACAAAATCTCTGGTACTTGCTTGAAACTGCAAGTAAGCAGCCCATAAAACCACTATCACTAAATATACAGTGTCACATCCAATCTGGCTCAACTTAATTTAAACATTGATTTTCTCTTTAGGTTTGAGGTCACGTTTTGTTTCTTTGTTGTTTTTTTCAGGTGTCTTCCATATACAAGGACCCCAGCATTGGAAACCTGATTAACATTGTGATTGTAAAGTTAGTTATAATAAACAATGAGCTGGTAAGAATACTTAATTTGCTTCCACGCCACAACATGGTGCACGTTCCTATAATTTATTATTTTTTCTGTGTCCTTCTCAGGATGGTCCAGTTATTTCATTTAATGCACAGACCACTTTAAAGAACTTCTGCATCTGGCAGCAGAGTCAGAACGTCCTGGATGATAACCACCACTCCCATCACGACACTGCCATCCTAATCACCAGGTGCAAGAGGAATTGTGGAAGCTTTCATTTTTCAAAATGCAAATATTCCGTGAACCAAAAATGTAGAGGGATCCTGACAAAATTCTAAAATGTAGACTAACAATGACCGAGATCAATTATCTTTATTTTCACCACAGGCAGGACATCTGTAGAGCGAGGGATAAGTGTGACACCTTAGGTAAATGCATATTTGTTCTTTTTCTTTTCTTTTTTTTTAACAGAGTGATACAAATTATAGTAGAAATGTACATTAAATAAATACAAAAGAAAATAAACTGAACTTCTTCTTATTCAGGACTTGCAGAGTTGGGGACCGTGTGTGATCCCTACAGGAGCTGCAGCATCAGTGAGGACAATGGACTCAGTACTGCATTCACCATTGCCCACGAACTTGGACATGTGTAAGAGCAGCTGACTTTTTTCCACTGATTTGTTTTTTCATCAGTCATAAATACTTGGCTTTGTTCTTAGTTACACATTACTAGAGCTTCATAACACTTTCTAGGAATTTATAACAGCTGATACCATAAATTCTGCACATCTGGATAAAAAAATGTATCCCTGCTTTTCATTTTGAGAGCAAAAAAAATCTGTAACCTGGATTCTCAGAATTGAATTTAAACCACTTCTTGGTTTCCTTTGCCCTTCAGCAAACTCTCCACTGTCCAAAGTCCTGAGTAAGCGTTCTACTCTGGAGACTGTTAAAGACTTTAATAGTCCTCATCTCAAACAAATGCTCCTTTTCTACCACTATACAAAAAGGTGGGATTATTGGGTTACATATTTATCTGCATCAGGCTGGGGCAGCATGCTTGATGACTGATTTGCGACAAAGCTCGGTGTTGTAGGTGGACAGCTTAGCAACAAGGAGTACCTGTCCACCATCGACCGGGAGCACATTTGTTTACCCTGCAGGAGCTTGAATGCTTCACTTATTCTCCTCCCAGTTTTCATATAATTTAATATCTTTCTATCCAGTCTTGCCACAGGCAGGCAATACAAATGCTGTGCATTATTTTGTATAGCAACCTTGAATGAGTTTCCCAAAGCCAATAAGATAGTTACAGTAGAAAAATAGAATTGCTGTTTAGATGTCGCTGAAGAAATGAAGCACAGTCAAACACAACACAAATTGCTATTTGTCACTGCCACTTTGTGAAGCACAATAAAACATATCAAGAAGTTGACGTCCTGCCAAGAAGCAATAACCACACTGGCAAAACAGAGCCATGCAGAGCCATGGAAGTACAGCGAGTGGGGACATTTGAAAACGCTCTATTTGTTGCTTGTTAATATAAATAGCTTTTTTTTTAATGCCTGAAAATGTTTTTTTCCTCTATTCTTCCAGGTTCAACATGCCTCACGATGACAGTAACAAGTGTAAGGAGGATGGAGTTAAGATTCAACAACATGTGATGGCTCCCACACTTAATTACAACACAAACCCTTGGATGTGGTCCAAGTGTAGCAGGAAGTACATCACAGAGTTCCTTGAGTATGTCATACTGTTGTCTTCATCATTGTTCCAAACATGCATGGGGAATAGAACTAGGAAAACGTAGCAAAAATGACCCCCTAAAACCTGGCTAAATATTCTTTAATAACTGTGCAGGTTTACACAAACACACACACGCCAACACACACAGTGCATTGGTAGCCACAGTCAAACTGTCATCATTTCTCAGGGCTGTTGCACCCTCTAGTCTCGTCTCTCGTACACACTGAGAAAGACCCAGAACTCTTGGAGTAATAATATTTAATGACCTACCTCCAAAGCAATGCATAGTATCCCTCCATCCTTGACTTCCTGAGTTCCCCACCACTTACCACATATAGCTAGTTCAACACAAGACGTTTTTCAAGATGTATTTGTGCAGAAAAATAACCACTCCAGCTGTACTGAGTGTGCTTTCTGTCTGTTTGTTTCTCTTGTTTTTATCCCTTTTCTTTAAGTCATTTTATTTTTATTTCTTAATAGCACAGGATATGGTGAGTGCTTGCTCGATGAGCCCGTTTCTAGACCGTACGCTCTCTCGCAGCAGCTGCCCGGGCGGATATACAATGTCAATAAACAGTGTGAATTGATATTTGGGCCGGGAACGCAGGTGTGCCCTTATATGGTAAGCGGACTCGGTGTGCAAGTCTGAACTGTCATGTTGCACGTGGGGGTCTCAGAGGGGAGCTGAGGGAGTTGAGATTCAGTGCAGCAGAGGTTCTCAGATGACTCTGAAGCCTTTAAAGTCACTTGCCACGTTTAACATGTTCTCGTCTGAAACACAAGCAAAGTGAAGCCAGATTTAACTTGAATTTAAGTTAAAAAAGTGACATTTCAGTTTAATAATACAGAAATGTCTTTAAATATGTGACACTATAGTTTCTTGGCTTGTGGTTTTCCCTCAGTCTAAAAGGTCACGCAGGCTTAGAAATACCTGGCAAATGAAATTGTTGATGCAGCAAATTTAGTGTAGGGAGGCATATTGTTTGATAGAATGTGCTAAATTGGAAGTCTGCTGGCTTGAGTCCATGCTGTATATTAATGGAGTTGTTTACAGTCAGGGAAATAAACGTGACATTTATGAGCCATAGCTTGTTCTTTTAGTGTTTTTTTTTCCTGGAATCCCAGCATTGACTCTTAGTGTGTGTGTGTGTTCGTTTGTTCTCAGACCCAGTGTCGAAGACTATGGTGCACAAGTCCAGAGGGCGCCCAGCGGGGCTGCAGGACTCAGCACATGCCGTGGGCAGATGGCACCGACTGTTCACCTGGAAAGGTAAGGGTAATGCTGATAGTGTAATGCATTAGTGTGTAAATGGTAAAGGAGAAGACCCTTGAACTGATTTTAATTAAGCCAGAAGCTTGGGGATAATTAAGTAAGGGGTGGAATGCCATATTTGAATCATTTCAGTTCGGCTGAAGGTGGCGATTTAAGCCTACCACAAGAAAAAAAGTCCATGAACCTTAGCATTGCCTAGTGTTGGTGGCCAGGAAGAGGGGACGTTATACAATCAACGAAATGGTTTTTTTTTTATGTTTATATTATGTTTTTTTAGATGTACTTTACAAATTATGTCAAGTGGTTTTACCCAACTGTGTCAAGTTACTGGTAAGAAACATTTTACTTTAAAATGTTCTCATGTTGTGGCTTTTTTGACTCATAGAAAAGCCAAAATCTGCCAAAACACATGAAAAAGAAAAATCTCGCTATTGTTGGTTTTAAAGATTCCTTTTTAGTTGGATTTATTAAATGTTTTTTCATGTCATTTGTAAAATTTGAGGGAAACACTGGCAGGTTATCTCAACACATGCACGATAATTTGTTGTGCAAAATGACAAAGCAAGACTTGCCAAAAGCCAAGTTTCCACTGACACATGTAAACTCTTGTTACTAGTAAATGAGTGGTGGAAAGCTGTGAATGATGCTTACTCTGCCTGAGCTTATAATTAGAACTTTTGCACTGACTTCCTGCTTCCTGTCACTAAGACTGAGACATGAAAGCACCATGGACCGGCCGAACTACACCTCCAGGTCCCAAGACCTGCAGATGCACACACACACACAGGCACACACTCGTTTTCATATCTTAGTGAGTACATCTAATTGACATAATGGTTTCCCTAGCAACTTACCCTAACCCTACCATCAAAATTGAATGTCTAACCCTAAGCCTTAGCATAAACCTCACCATAACTTTATTGTAACCCTGACACTAAAACCACATTTTGAGCCTCAAAAATGCATTAAAACTCGTGGGGACGGCCATAAGTCCCTGTTGGTCCCCACAAGAATAGTAGCATGCCAATTTTCTGTCTAAACATGTACACTCACACACACAGACAAGCTGAAACCTTTTGGTGTTTGTGTTCGTCTCATCTCTTGTCATGCCAGTGTACACCACACTAATGACTAAAATGAAGTCTGTTTTTTTTAACAATATAAAATTATCCTTCTGTTTGGAGCTGAGATATATTTATTGACTGTAAGGGTGACATTTTCTTGTCCTCTCTCCAGCCAGACACAGTTGTGAATTTTTTTCCCAGTTCCAAATTTCTCCCAGATTAGCTTTAAAGCACAGAAGAGCAGATGGATGTGTTGGCATTTCTTTTTATTATCTTCTCTTCACTCATCTCTCCTTTACTTTTCCCCTTTGTTCCTCTCTTGCAGCACTGCAAACATGGGCTGTGTATAGCCAAAGAGCACGATGCCTCACCTGTTGAGGGAGCGTGGGGAGTCTGGAGTCCTTTTGGCACCTGTTCGCGGACATGCGGCGGAGGCATAAAGATTGCCATGCGCGAATGCAACCGACCCGTGTGAGCAGCCCATTTCTTTGTAGTCACGCATGCCTATTGGACCTTGTGTCCAAAGTCAGTGTTCCATAGATCAAACCTCCTTAAGGGAATTCTTTCCATAGCTAATGCTCATCAAAACAGGCTCTCTGATGGCATATCTTACAGGATTGTTTCCTGGTAAATATGGAGATCAGTCAGTCTTCCTGAATAATGGATGAATAGAAAAGAGTAGAGCATGTGGATAAGTTGGAAATTACAAACTAACTCTAGGTGTATGTTGGTAGACAACAGGCTGAGCAAAGAGAGGGAAATTGATAAACTGATAAGTGCCCTCTGAGAAAAGATGCTTAACACAAGGGAATGATTGGGTTTTACTGCTTTTATCCCACGTTTTCACTCTCAGGCCCAGAAATGGAGGAACGTACTGTGTTGGTCGCCGGATGAAGTTTCGTTCCTGCAACTCTGAGCCCTGCTCCAAGCAGAAGAAGGACTTCAGGGAGGAACAGTGTGCTGCTTTTGACGGCAGGCACTTTAACATCAATGGTCTACCTCCAAATGTTCGCTGGGTGCCCAAGTACAGCGGAAGTGAGAATTGTTTTTTTCACATCACAGTGGCATCTTAATACTTACTTCATGAATAACAGCCATAATGTAAGCTTTGCATTTATTTGAGTCACCATGAAACAATTATCTGCATTCTATCTTCCTATGTCAGTTCTGATGAAGGACAGATGTAAGCTGTTCTGCAGGGTTGCAGGCAGCACAGCCTACTATCAGCTCAGGGACAGGGTCATTGACGGCACGCCATGTGGACCCGATACCAACGACATCTGTGTCCAGGGCCTGTGCAGAGTGAGTTTTCTAATTCTGTTCATTTAGCAGCAGCGGTTCATGGTTATTTGTAATAATAGCAGAGCAGGGACCATTCTTGAACAGTAACCGTGTTTAGTGGATAAAATAGTAAGCACCTACCACACACAGTTTTCAATATATTCCAGCTCAGACAATGGGATTTTTATATTCATAGATGCACTAAAGTTAAGCTAAAGTGTGTCTCAAGAATCAATTACATATTTGCTATGATTTAGTGATTTTCTAATAAAGTCCTTTAATTAAAAATCCTTCATTTTCTTATTGTGTATTTCCTACTTCCCGTACTGAGTAGCAGGCGGGCTGTGATCATGTACTCAACTCTAAAGCCAGGAGGGACAAATGTGGCGTATGTGGAGGCGATAACTCTTCCTGCAAAACTGTAGCAGGCACCTTTAACATTGTACGCTATGGTGAGTAACAACCTCTTTTATTACCCCCATCAGTCTCCATTTCAGTACATATAAATGGTAATAGCTGTTGTGGCAGTTATTATATTGCTTACACACCTCAGCAGAAAAGCATCGATGGATGGGTTCACTTGTTAGTGCATTTACAGACCTGGGTGCGCTAATGCGCTGCATATGTATTTGCAGGCTATAACGAAGTGGTGCGAATACCAAGTGGTGCTACAAACATAGATGTGCGTCAACACAGTTACTCAGGGAAACCGGAGGATGACAACTACCTCGGTAAGACAGCCAACAATTGTTAAAACTTTGATTGTATTTTTACATTTCCAGTCGTGCTGTTTGAAGTCATTTCTGGAGGAATGCGCTGTTAAAAAGACGCGTGTTTATGAGATGTGCTTGAGTGTTTATGAGAAGGACAGCGTTCAGCCTTCAGTGTAAAGCCGGGCACTGCATAACTGCCATAGATTTTGCAAATACTATGCATGCAAATCCATTAAATGCCTGCGGGTACCAATCCAGCAAGGTCCCTTAGTTTAAAAGCTTTAGTACCTGCTCTAAGGCTCTGTCTCAGCCTGTTGGCACCACTGACCTACTTGTGTTTTTGTGCTCGTGTGTTGTTTTTATTGTGTGTATGTCCTTGATGCAAACTTCTGAACATAGTGTCATCCTTAACTGTGTGTTTCAGTGTTTCTATATATTGGGACAACCCAAAGCAGATTGATTGTTTTTTTAGTCTGTGTGCGTGTGCAATAAATGCCACTCTCCACAACCATATTAGTGTAATGTGTGAAATGGCGAGGAAAGTAAAGGCAGGAAATTAGCTCCATAATCTCATTAGGGTGAACGAGTGCAGAAGACTGACTGTTGAACAGAACAGGGTGCCCCTGGATGGGACTTCTTCGGGAACAGAGGATTATTTTAGCCCAATAAGGCTTTACTGTTACCCACTGTGTGTGCCTTACTGTAAATGAACATTTTAAGCCACTGTGTTTTCTAAGCTGCTCTGCTGCGCACAGAAACAAGTTCATGTTTGTGCAGGTTCCTGCCATAAACAGTGATTTGCACAAAGTAATTCACCTTTATGAATTTTTTTTTTTAAATCAGCTAATAAATTAAAGCTAGCTTGAGTTTACACAAACTCTTTTCAGTGTGATGAAGCCAACTAACTGTTTCTGCCTCCCTGTAGCCATATCAAATAGCCGCGGAGAGTTCCTGCTTAACGGGGAGTTTGTGGTTAGCATGTTCAAAAGGGAAATCAAAGTAGGAAATGCCATCATCGAGTACAGTGGTTCCGACCATGTCATTGAGAGGATCAACTGTACTGACCGCATAGAAGAGGAGATCGTTATCCAGGTAAGCTGTCCTTATCATGACAATTTGGTATCTTGTGCAGAAGATGTGAAGATAGAAGATGGTGATTTAATAGCTTAGAAGAGAGGAATGCAGAATCATAAATCCTTCTACAGACTTGATATTTCAAATTTACAATTGTAAGGTTGTGTAATGTATATCACATTGCCTGCTTTTTCCCAGGTGCTTTCTGTGGGGAACCTTTACAACCCAGATGTCAGGTATTCCTTTAACATTCCTATAGAGGATAAGCCTCAACAGTTCTTCTGGGATGCTTATGGGCCCTGGCAGGAGTGTAGTCGTCTGTGCCAAGGTGAGGGGGAGGCACATGTGGTTTGCAGGGTGAGATGATGGGAAAGGTGAATGATAAACTGTGTGGTCAGAGTAAAAATGAGATGGGATGGAGATGGAATGAAGGAAGAAGAACATTTAGAAAATGGTGAGCAGGAGACCCAGGAGATGGAGGATGCTGTAGTTATCATTAAACATTACATTAGGCATTTAGCCTTTGTACAAGTGATTAAATATGAGTTTTACACTATGCCGTGGCACATCTGCTTGGCATGACTGTGGAGAGGTCAGAGTACGTGGGTGTGCGGAGGAAGATTGCAAGCAAACTCGAAAACCTGTTATGTGTGTTACAAGTCAATTTTTTTCTGTTTAAGAATGCCTTTCTCCACTTTTTGACACCACCCTGCTTCAGCAACTGAAGGGAAACCAATAACTCCACAGTTCACAGCGGGATAAACATCTAGCCTATAACACATTAAGCTCTCATAGCGTTCAGCTGCAAAACTTGGTAACATGAGGTGCTGATCTATTGCCACATTAAGGTTCATATCGCGCTGTAATTTTACACAAAAGCCAAAGTGAGGTGTACACACTTTTCACGCTGGCATTTATTGCACTCCCGACGATGAGCCATGTTTTACTTGAGCCAGATGGTGCATCAACCCAGATAACTACTTGCAGGTCGGGCAGTAAAAAGTCACTTTCATCTCAGGATAAAGTTATGAAACCCGAGAATGTAACTCAAGCTTGAGATTCTGTTTACATCTTTGTACATTTCTTATTAGTTATAAAACAGATCTCTTTATTTAAATGACACAGCTTTTCTTCAATTTCCTTTGCCATTTTGACTCATGTTTGATTTATTTTTTGTTATAGTGTGTTGCCAAGATGTTTTAGAGTGGCTGTCACTTAGAACCTCAATTTTTGTGCCCTCACAGGAGAGCGCAAGCGGAAGATTCTCTGTAGCAGAGAATCGGACAGGGTGGTGGTGTCAGACCAGAGGTGCCACGGCACAGCGAGACCTGCTGTCATCACTGAGCCATGCAACACTGAATGTGAACTTAGGTTTGCATCATCACTCTAAACCATTTGACCCATCTGACTGACACTTTATTTGGTCTTTGCAGTGCAAAGATTTACCCACTTGTTCTTTACGCAGATGGCACGTTGCTCGAAAAAGTGAGTGTACAGCCCAGTGCGGCCAAGGATATCGTACCCTGGAAATATACTGTGCCAAAATCAACCGTGCAGACGGCAAGACCCAGAAGGTTGATGACCGCTACTGTAGCGGTCAGCGCAAACCTGATGACAAGGAAGGCTGTCACGGAGACTGTAACCCGGGTGGTTGGGAGTACTCATCCTGGTCGGAGGTACGAACTCAGTTGGAAGTCCGGGGATTTGTTTGTCCGCACTGACCAGATGTTTGTCCAAATTTATCTCGGGTTGTGTATGTGTTTACACTTGTTGATGCTCAAATGTTTGTGCTGCAGTGCTCCAAGAGCTGCGGTGGAGGAACCCGCCGTCGAGGGGCAGTGTGTCGAAAGGCAGCTGAGGCTGGTGGCGATGAGAGCAAATGCAGTCAAAGGGACAAGCTGACCGTCCAACCCTGCAATGAATTCCTCTGTCCGCAGTGGAAGACTGGAGACTGGTCTGAGGTCAGTTTAGCAATGACTTTATTGTCTTTGCGTTTAGAAGAAAATAAGACCCCAGGGGTATGTGCGCTGCACTCTCTGCACCTTTGGTGGCTTGCTCTGGGGCCGACAGTTTCAAGTGGTTAAAACAGAAGTCATAATTGAATTGTTCACCTGTCCTTACTGGTCTTGTCTTGTTTACCTCACAATTAAAAAAGAAGAAGAAAATAAGACTTTTATCTAAGTAGTTAAAGTGGACACCTTTTCAAGCTGCAGATGTATGTGTTTTTGTGTTTCTGTGCAGGTTTTCAACTCGCTCAGTGATTTGTTTGTGAGATTTTTAGACGAGTATGTGTCTAGGGTTACTCAACGTAAAGAATAACAGACTTCTTTGTAAATGCCGGAGTATTAAAGCAGCGGTGATCTGGGTCAAATGTCAAATCCCAGTGCTGATTGTGAATGTCTCAGCTTTAGGAGAGTTACTCCCCTCCTTCCACTCCAAATGAGTGTTGGGTAAGAGGTGATTGCAGGGTGAAATCGTTCTTAAACTGCTGCACAGTTTACACATCGTAGAGCAAGGAGCTTGCAAAGCTGTGGGCTGCATTCCGGGAATTTTTCAGATCTCCCGTGTGGTGTTGCCAGAACCCGTATGCTGTAATATATACATATGGACTGTACTCGCACATAAATAAACACACTCACGCTTTTTTTGTTTTTGGGGCTAGGGGCTTTCTAATGTGCATATACTGCTTTACATAAAACCAAGAGATCTTCCTCTATCATGAATCTGAATACTTGTAACTGCTCATTTCTTGTACTCATGTAGCGATTAACTATGTACGCAGTTCATGGCGTTATAACCTGTAACTTTTTTTTTTTTTTTTAGTGCCTTGTGACATGTGGTAAAGGCTACAAGCATCGTCAGACGTGGTGTCAGTTTGGTGAGGACCGTCTAGATGATCGCTTTTGTGGGTCGTCTAAACCAGAGTCAGTGCAGACGTGCCAACAGCAGGAGTGTGCCGCTTGGCAGGTTGGACCTTGGGGACAGGTGAGTCACCCCTGTATTTATGATCTGTGCAGCATTCAGTACACAGTGCTCGATTGATTTGTTAAAAGCTGTAAGAAATCGGGTCATTTATCAGCTGAGAGCGTCAGTGTATGATGATGTGGATGTGGATATAGGTTACTTTTCAAACGTTTACCCGCATGATTGGCGGGGCTTTTTCCTTTCTCGATCCACGCTTCTTCATCTGTTTCTCAACCTATGCTGTCCTTCCTGTCTCTCCTTGTTCACTTACAGCTGTTAAAATTGCTAGATGCAAGTTTGGCATGCTCTTGATCCACATCTGTGTGTGTGGGAGACAGTTTTATTTTCAGTTCAATACAATTTTGTTTATATAGTGCCAAACCACACCAGTCACCTGAATGGCCTAACATTGTAAGGTAAAGACTAAAAATAATAGAAAGTAACCCCAACAATCAGACGACTCCCTATGAGCAAGCACTTGGCGACACTGGGAAGGAAAAACTCCCTTTTAACAGGAAAAAAAGCCCCTCCGGCAGGACCAGGCTCAGTGAGGGGCGGCCATCTGCCACAACTGGTTGGTGGTGAGGGACGGCAGACATGGTGACTGACTGTGGTTGGTTCTATCTATCTCAAGGGTTCCATGTAAATTATTATTTGCATACTGACATGAGTAAATCTTTTTATTTAAAGAAGAAATAATCTATCTTTAATCAATCAGTTTGGTTGAATAATTTAATAGTTCTACAGCAGATCTTTTTTCCAAGGCGTTTAAAAGAGTATGCTGTATATATAGATTTAGAACCACTGCTTTCATACTTGCATACATGCAATATGGAAGTCTACCCAGTTGATGGGTCACAGCTCAGCAAGAGAAATTTGCTATTACTTCTCTGATGAATTGGTCTCTAATGTAAATCATCGGGTGGATACACAGACAAGCTACGCTCGTTATTTAGCACTGAACTCTCTGCTGTTTAGAATCACAGGACATGTCATGAAAATGAAGATACAAAAGCAATGGACAGTCTTCATAGCCGTGTTCCCAGAAAGCGCGTTATATATCTGTGTGCGCACCCATTCTCATTTGTGTACGTGTGCAGAACAGAACACCCAAAAATGCGAGCTATTTTGTGCCCCTCGTCAGAGGATGTGCACATTTTAAGGTATATTTGAAGTGGTTTAATGAAGCATGATCAAATGGTAGCTGAAGTTGCCGCCACACAAGTTTGACCCCGTTTCACTGAAGGCAGTGAGCCAGAAGAAAGTGCGGGATAGTACCCTCTGACTGAGCTGCAGTGGGAAAGCGGCCAGTCCAATGTATATGAATATCCTCATGTATGACTTTTGTTAGAAGACTTTTTTCTAAAGTGAGCTAACATTTTTTCTATATGCTCTATATACTCATGTGTGCAGGGGTTTGCTCTGGTGGCTCCAACAAAACATCTGTTTTTTGCTTGCCTTTCTTGTCTTTTTCTCAGTTTTCTTTTTGGCTGACTGTTGCAAATGTTTTCCCATCACGCCTCCTTTGTTTCTTTTTTCTTTCTTTGAACCCAGTGCACTACCTCTTGTGGGCCAGGCTACCAGATGCGAGCAGTGAAGTGCGTGGTGGGCTCTTATGGTGCCGTCATGGACGACACCGAATGTAACGCAGCCACGCGACCCACTGACACCCAGGTAAGAGGTCTTATCGTCCTTTCTTTTTCCCCCACAATCTGCTTATCATCTCCTCACTCTGAGAGCTTTTTTTTGTTCCGTGGTTGAGTGTGAAGGAAGAAGATGCACGCTTGTACTGAAAATGTACACAAAAAACCTGGCATTTCATTTCCACCTGGTCTCAATAAAAGCTGTCCCGCCTGCTCCAAATGCTGAGGGAAGTTTACCAGGCTCACTATCCCACCATAAAGACAAAACTCTGAGACAGAATCCCTCATATGTTTCTCTTGAAAACAATTTCACTTGTGTCATCTAGCTGACACTTGAAATGTGTGGCAGAAGCAATGATTGCGTTAAGCCTGGGGCACATGAGAAGGAGGTGACATGCACAAACACTTGCGAGACTGCACTAAATTCCAGTTTTCCTCTGTAATTTTTACAAACCCCCAGTGCACAATCTTTAAAAGATTTGTTGAATTTCTAAACTGACTTTCCCAGACATAATCAGACTGGGTTAAATACAAACAGTTCTTTATGCTTATAGAAGCATAGACTGGAACATCAGCCCACTGCAGAGTTTGACCAAACCTGCAGCTTAAAACAGCAAAGTTTACCTACCCTGCTCTTACCTCAGCATACAATGGGAATTTGCTTATTATGGAAACGATCAACTAATATAAGCTCCTTTTAAAAAATGCAGTAAGATGATTTGGGGTTGGAGTCCACCAGCCAACTGGGTCCTTTCTGTGTGTTTTCTCCAGGTACTTTGGCTTTCTAACTCAGTCCATAGACATGCATGATACAGAGATGATCTAAACTGACCTTAGATGTAAATGTGAGGGTGACTGGTTGTCTGTCTTTCTATATTAACCCTGACCTTCTATTTTACAAACATATCATAAGAGCCTATCCCTGCTGCCTCCTACAATATGCAGCTGGGATAGGCTCCAGTTAGTTCCCTCCATGGATGGATGAATGTTTTAGAAAGTGGTTGGACTGAAGGATGTATTAACTAATTTTTTCCAACTTACAAGCATTTTTTTGGACCTGAAGAAGCACTAGCTTGCAATTTCTCTGTCTCATTACCACTTAACTTTCCAATGATTTCAGCACCACGAGTGCACAGTTATTTACCCCCAGTTTGATTTTAACGCATGTTTTGTGTCAAAACATCCTGTATTTGTGGCAGCCATAAATAAATCAGAAATCACAGAGGACATGCTTCAAATAAATAATTACCAGTGTTTAAAGTAGGCTAGTTCAAAGCCGTGCTTCTCCTCCACTTACCCATGATGTAGACTGACAAAGGGTTATGTCAGTCTACATCATACGACGTTGGGAAATGACGCTCACCCAGGTTAATTTTCTTGCCAATTGTTTGTGTGTGTGTATATGGTGAACTTTGCACACAACTTGCACAGAAACCCCGACAGAAACTTGCAATATTTTGAACTGAATGAGAGGTTTGTTTGGTCAGCGTAGGGCGTAAACCCATTTCAGAGCGCTTAGCATGCAGACTCAGGATGAGGCCCCCCTCTAGTCACAGCAGCTCGCAATTCCGGCGCTTGGACCAGCAGAGACTGGTGACCAGTGACCCTGAAGCAGTCGCCCCACCTCGTTGTGATTCTAACCAGCCAGCCATGAAGTGGGCCACCAGGCCACTAGTCCCACCACCACCCTGCTCCAGGGCATAGGATGAGAGACTGATAGATGGAGGGAGGTTTTAGTACAAGGTTGTTCATGTCTTGGATTTCTTGTAGTATATATTTGTTAATATTCTATTGATGCATGCAAATGCAAGTACGACAGGAAGCATGTGGCGAGCTTCCTGTTACTTTGTTTCTTTTTGGAGGCTGCATGCTGAATGTGTAGCCCAAGTCTGTGCGACCCGATCCAGCACTCATTCCTAAAGACATGGGGTCAGAGGGCACCAGAGGGCATATGGAGGGGAAAGAGGGAAAGGCGGAAGGTGCAGGACAAGGGGGTGGATTAGGGGTGGAGTTTACAACCACGCCAGCATAGGCATTGGAGCCCTGAATACCACTCCACTATGACCTGTTATGACAGGGATCAGGGCTTTATGCTGAGTGGCTTACTGCCACAATCCATAGTTTGAACTGACGGGGCGGACCCTGTTAATGTTGTTTTGGTAAGTTGAGGGGAAAGGGTCGATGGGAAGCATAACTACTCTCAAACGTAGAGCCGAAGGAATATAGTTTAAGTTGCTCATGACTGTCCCATGTCAGAAAAGCTATCTCTGATATTCATGGTATTTTGTTGTCAGGGACAGATGTTGTTACAGTATATTCATTTTGCTAATCACTGCATGAATGGGTGTATGCGTCTCTTCTTCCACAGGACTGTGAAATAGCCCAGTGTCCCAGCAGCTACCCTGTTCCCCCAGGGACCAAAGTCCCTTCCCACCCGGGCCACAAAACCCAGTGGCGATTTGGTTCCTGGACTCAGGTTGGCAGTGCTGTCACATTTTTTGTTTATTTTACTTTTTATCTGTTTTTCTCATTTGGTTGGTTTCCGGTTTCTTAATCTTTGTCTTCCGTAAAACAGTGTAGCGCCAGCTGTGGCAAAGGGACACGGATGCGCTATGTGAGTTGCCGTGACGACCAGGGCGGCGTGGCCGACGAGTCGGCATGCGCCCACCTACCAAAGCCTCCTTCAAGGGAAGTGTGCACAGTTGTGGCATGTGGACAGTGGAAAGTGCTGGAATGGACAGTGGTAAGAAGACCAACATGTGTATATGATTGACTGACTCAAATAATTAAGAACTTGCAGAAGAGCTTTTCTGCTGACAATAATAATTATTTCCTTATAGTGACAGATTAACCTACATTGTGTCATCAATATTTGCCATCCAGATGTGTTTCTTCCCCCTCCATGTTTGCTCCATTGTTCACTGTAGACTCATTTTAACCCTGACAACCAGTGTCTGCACACGCTATGCAGATGTTAATGTGTTAGCCAGCCAGGATGTGGAGACAGGGTGGCAGCTGGAATGCGTGGATGTTGGACTGGAGGAGGGCTGCAGTGAAGTTATAGGAGGAGTGTGTGTGTTTGTGTGGGTGTGTGAGAGAGAGAGAGAGGAATCAGGAATGAAGTTCTTGAGCTGGGAGATGCGAGGGGCTGTAGTGAGGGGCTCCAGTCTTGTTTACAGATGTTTCTCATCAGAGCCTTAGCGATACAGTTCAGGCAGACTGCAGGTCTGGTCACCATACACATACACAACACACACAAGCACACAACCATGCACACCCACACATGTACTACCAAGCCAAAGACACTCATTGACCCCCTGAAAAGAAATATCCTAAATCATCCCAAGGCCACTAAAAATTTCAGAGGCCTATCCCATGTTTACACGCACACACACGAACAGAAGACTGACAACGGCAGATTTATAAACCCAAAGTAAATCATTTTTATCTAGCTCGCTGTTACAGAAAAATCCAAATTGAGAGATTTTTGTGACTGCTCTCCGGGCCAGTGCAGCTTGCAGTACAGTACAGCTCGATGTAGCGTCACAGTATATACATCAACTTAATGCATGCAGAACCACGTTACAGTATCTGTAATAACATGAAACATTGTGACAGAGTCATGTAAACCTCTGGATAGGTCGTGTTTTTTATGAACTGCTGTTGGATAAGTAAAATGGATCACGCGAGACACTGAGTGGACTCTGCTAGGGAGGAGCAAGATTGGAGACACCATTAGCATTTGGTGGAATATCTGCCTTGTGTTATTTATCTAAAAAATGTCTACTTGGGTCATTTAGAGTGATACTGTAAGAGTCTGTTGAAGAGAAATTTTAGTTTTGCTGTAACCTTAACACCAGGTTAAGTCTGAGTTAGCTCTTTGGTAGCATGAAGATGACATCTTTTTGTATCTGACATGGTTCTGTTCATCAAGTCTGGTTCGACCACCAGCAGGTCACAATGAACAGAAATGTCAAGAATCTGCTATCAAAGAAAGTCAGCTTTCCTTTTATGGCAGTTGGATTTGTGTATATTTGCATTTACCTTTCCTTTTTCATTTCTTCACCCTCTCCATGTGTTTGTGCTGTCAGTGCTCAGTCACCTGTGGCCAGGGAAAGACGACGCGACAAGTGCTGTGCGTCAACTTCAGTGACCAAGAAGTGAACGCTAGTGAGTGTGACCCAGACGACCGTCCTGCCACAGAGCAGGACTGTGCCATGTCTCAGTGCCCGTCCCGCTCCAGTGATTCCCGACCTCCGTCCTCACCAAACACCAGCACCAGGAACCTGCCACGTAGCCAATCCCACCAATGGCGGACTGGACCCTGGGGCGCGGTGAGGCTTCCTAAACACAACATCACGCTGGTCAACAAACCTCAGGGGTGTGATATTTAAGATGTTGCATTAATCTTTTGGGACCGATCACTTCAATAAGTAAAAGGTTGGCAGACTTTGTTACTTTTGTGCTAATCTAAGCTAACAATCTTCAAATTCTACTTAAATATCAACCATAAAAACTTCCTATATAGATCTATGCTCTTCTTACAGCAAGGGCAGAATGAGGATAATTTGGACTATTCCTTTAAGGCGCCCTAAATCAAAGTCATACCTATATATTATCTGTGCTTTGGAGCTGCAGGGTAGGGTTTAAGAATCATTGTGTAATGTCACACAGTCCTGAATAAAAGCTCAAAAGTTGGACTCTGTTCTTTAGGCCCTTCACTCTTTTTAGGATGAGATCTTTAGAAATAGCACTGAAGGACATTGTGACCTAAATGCCCCAGGCTATCCTGTCCCACTGAGCTCCTTCTCTGTATTGTTCCTGCAGGGTTTTTTTTCTTTGTTGTTTTAACTGGGTTACTGATAATCTTTGACAAAAAATAGCCGTGACCTTTAAATAACTCTGGGAAGGATTTAAGATATTTCTGGTCGCGCTTCCTTCCTCAGAACGTTATTTTAGAAGCAGAGAAGTTTAGCCATGTCGCATGTGACGTCTCCGCGTTGTCAGAATTTTGTGTGGGCTTTGTGTTCACATCATATACACCTCCTATTACACATACTGTATGTGCACTGATTTAATACCGCGAGGCTGAGAATATGTTTGCTAATCGCTGCGTTTAAACGAAGCATAAAATATCCACTAAACTCTTTTACACCTGAATAATGAGGAACTATTTTTGTGCCCTCTTATCTCTGTTAAAAAAAACACAAAAACAGTGCTCCAGCACATGTGCAGGAGGCTTCCAGCGGCGTGTGGTAGTGTGCCAGGATGAGAACGGCTACCCTGCCAACAGCTGTGAAGATCGCAGCCGACCCAGCGAGCAAAGATCCTGCGAATCGGGGCCATGTCCACAGTGGGTGTATGGCAGCTGGGGAGAGGTAAGAAGGACACACTAAAGTAGTCTCACATAAGACAGGCATATTTTGACATGAAAACATGGCGGTCAGCTCCTTTTTTTTAATCCACAAACTTGCATCTATAAAATGCGACCTCTCTGTGTGCCGTCCTCAGTGCACGAAGCCATGCGGAGGTGGGATAAAGACAAGGCTGGTGGTGTGTCAGCGTCCAAACGGCGAGCGTTTCAATGATCTGAGCTGCGAGATCCATGACAAGCCCCCAGATCGTGAGCAGTGCAATACTCAGCCATGCCCGTCTAACCCCCACTGGAGCACAGACCCATGGACCTCGGTACGCTCATAAAAAAAAAACAAAAAAAAAAACAAATACTCTATAACCGTTTTTTATTGTTGGTTTTTTTAACCTCACATATGTTCAAATGCATGTAGTCTTACTCTTTCACAAACAGTTTTAAAGAGGCAGGTTGACTGTGGTGCTTTTACCCTGGAGATGTCACACTCCAGCTTTTTACCTTTAACCCCCTCCACTTACTACTCCCTCTCTGCTGCCGGCAACTGGTCAGTCAGTTTTTCCTCAAGACATTTGGAAAGATTCATTTCTGTTGCACTTGAATGGCAAACATGTGCTTAATATGCCAAAAAAGTACGACACACACACAAAAAAATAATACTTCAGTGACAGCTGTGACCGTAAGAATTTTCTTCATGAGTAGTTAGAAAACTGTTGTTGAGCCTCGTACTAGTTTTCTCTTCTTTTTATTTTAATAATTCAGGATTACGTTGTATCACAATCAAAGTTAGTTTTGTAAAATATTGTTTTTAAAAGATAATTTATTGAGAGATGTTTTCCTTTTTATCTCTTGTAAATAGTATTAACTTTTAAAAAGTGTCTTATTTGGTGTCTTAGCTCTTTGTATTCGCACATTTAGCCAATCATTGTTCATATGCAAATACTGATGAATGTTTTTGTATATCAGGAATATACAATATGCTGCCTTGTTCTTTTATTATCCAAAGAATGGCCCACGATCTCCACGTATGAGGTGCTACACGATATAGTCGATGTTCTGTTATGAACGTAAAAGGCATCACCTTACATATTGACTGTATATGGGCTGTATACTATATATACATCTTTGTACTATATGCATCTATGAAATGGCTATTATATTAGGAATTCAATTTGTTTTAAGGCACATGTAGAGAAGTTACTAATCTTATTTAGACACTTTATTTTACAGTTCATGTATCTACCCCCCTGAAAGCAACAACGCTGTTGTCCCGTAATGACAATGACAGTGAAGGAGACATACGTCAAGTCAAAAGTGCCTGAAACGTCCAGTATCAGTAGTAAACACCAGCGAACAGTGGCTGTACTGCCACTGTAAAATAAAGTGTCTCTTTCCGACGAGTTTGTGGTAGTTAGGCCGGATAGCCATTGTATTCCAGTTTTGGGTTTGCACCCAGAATTCCTTAGTGTGGCCAAAACAGTAGTTTTAAATCCTTCAAAGGTGCTTAATATGAGTGTATTTATGTTATGTTAGTTAATGTTTGCTTTGTACAGTAAGTACTTGGAGTTGCTATATATGCTATGCTCAACAATACCTCACTTGGAACAAAACACAACTCAACTAGCCATTAAACAATGATGACCTGCATAACAGTGGTGCTTTTTCCAAACAAGGGAGATATGAGATATAAATATTTTTTCAAAAAGAGAACCTTTAAATTTTTTTGGTTGGTTAGGTGTTTATTGTGGCACGTTGCCTCTTCTGTACTTTTTTTTTTTTTCCATGAGCAGTTTGCACTGATCTGATTGATCAGCTAAATGCAAAGTGTATCACAGATCTGATGAAATAATGTTTGAATTGTCTTTGACTGTCTCACCTTTAAGAGAACGGGCTGTTAAATGTCATGCTTTGAAACATGTAATACCTGTGACCACAGGGGAAGTTAATGGTGTTTTGTATTCAGAGCTCTTACTCTGAGCCAACCTAATGTGTCTACCTCAGTCTCTGTTATGATTGCCCCCCCTGCCGTATCTTGCTCTCCCTTGCACTGGAGGGATTTTGGCTGGCTAAGATTAAGCATGAGTTGTCGATGCTACCCTGCGCAGATGCTGGCCCTAAACACAGATCTGTAGCGCGTGTCATCTCCTGCCCCGTAACGCTTAACATTACTGTGAGGACGGTTCAAACTGATCCAGAATCTGTGGTTAGGGTCAACTTTGCCTGAAGCCCACCCAGTTTACTTCTCTTGGTCATAAATGTCTGTACCAACATCACACCTTATTTTAAGGGCCTGTTAACACAGCAGTGAGTACACCTTTACCACACGTCATTTACTAATGAGAACTTTTACTTGTAATGACTCCCACGTGTGATTGTAAGGCAGCACAAAACCAAATCTAGGTTGAATCAGTGAAAGTGGAACACAATAGTGAATTATATCATAATCCCCTCCAGTTTCATTTGTCAGTCTAAGCAGTCAACCTCTTGTCGCAGAATAGCAGTATAACACAAACACTATATCAACAGGCTCTTGAAATAAGTATAATGTATGTCTCTTATTCACAAATGGCAGTATTAGTCTATGTTTCAAGAATATTTCTGTATATTTATGTAATTACTTGTATTTATTGTTCATTCATTATAATGTTATGTCAATATTTAAATTTTTTTTTTACAGATTTGTTGGATTTCTGTTCATTTGCAGAAAAGGTTACAATTAAAGTGAAGTAGAGGTACTATCGAAGGCTTTTTTTCATTCTTGGCTGAATAAAAAGGTTTACATCACATACAGCGACCACACCGAGGTCGCTTTAAATTGAGGGAAAGACACGACTTAAAACTTGCTGGTGATTTGCACTGACTGGCTTTTAAAAATAAATGAAATGCTGAAATTGCAGTAACCGATCCCTGTGCCAGCCTTTAGCAACATTCATTAATGCTAATAGCATCAGTGCTTGCAACACTGTACTCCTGCTGCTAACCCCCATATTAGGATTTCACCAGCCCAAGCTTTTTGATAATTGCAGTGTGTTCACGCAAAGGAAGTGGCTTTTATTGTTTAGTGCTTTAGGTTAAAAGATGAGAAAAGAACGCTTGCAAATAGGTTATAAAGAAGTTCTCTTTTCCCGAGCGTTACCCTTGTTGTTTTATACGCTCAGGGCTTCTGTTGACCTCTGTCAGCGAGTATGTTCTCACCATGTGTCAAGAGTTCAAAGCTGTTTCCATTAAGGTAAATCTCAGTCCTGCGGGACAATGCCTCGGCGTACTTCCCATTGCATTTACTGTGCTCATTCACTCTTAATGCACGCTGAGGCTTTTTCTGGGAAGCTCGGCTATGGAGTTGCTAGCGCCCTTTGCCCCCTTTCTGGCAGGCCCCTCTGCTCTGGTCTAATGCGGGTTAATGACAGTGGACCATTGTGGGGGCCTTTGACAGTGACTTGAATAAAAGGTGGCGTCAGCAAGACTATTCAGTGGTGCATTGGCAGGTCAAAGGTCACATTTGATCTAGTGAGGGGCCCCATCCTGATTCATCCCTTCAGCACAGACAGACTTGTGGGAAATTACTCGTGATCTAGATTTAGAAAAATGAAATAAAAGACAAAAGCCAAACAAAATAAAGTGACATTGGTGGAGGGCAGATAGATGCCATTCCACAGTGTAGACCAAAGATCTGCCACTAAATTTCATGGGTGGAAATCGTCTTCTCAGCTATGTTTATACATCAGCACCGTCAGTTATTTTACACCAATATATGAAAAATAGTAATATATGCTATAATAGTAATATATGAATAGTACATGCGATAAGCATGTACTATTCCAGTAAAGACACACAAGCGTAGCAGGAGAGTGTAATTTTATGATGTGAAATGTTACAAAATTTGAACAAAGTCTCCTTAAAATAACCACACTGTGTCGATATGACTCACGTTTGTCTTTATTGATTGGATAAACAATTTACCTGCAAGACAATTACAATAAATTAAGTACATTACAAAACGCACTGGCATGCCTGCGTTTATAACGGGGAACAAGCACTTTAGTCGTCCCTCCTTTTACAAGGCTTCCTACCTTTTCACCTCCTTGAATGAGGCGAGGGGTCACAGCTTGTTCCTGTCCGGTACAGTCCCTTGCTGATCAGGACAGAGCCACATGCTGGGCCACGTACTCGTTCAACTCTGAGCCTGTCGCTTCTCATCCATCCCCACATGCAACGCCCCCTTTGATTATCCAAGCACAGTCCAGCCCAACTCACTCCTCCCTTAGTGCTGCTGTGTGTGTGTGAGTCTGCCTGTCACACTGAGTTAGCTTTTCAGTAACGCGGTGAACCCGGAGGTGAAACAAACTGCTGCCGGGATGATCAGGCACGCTTTACCATTGGACCACCTCTCCCCATGTAATCGGGTCTCACATCCTTTTTTTGTGAGTGACAAATAGGGCCCACGAGTTCACAAATACTAATGAGATTTTTTTCTTCATTTCTTGTTTATTACATCCCATTTTTAATGCTGAATAATCAATTACAGTTAAACTTGATATCAACAAAATACCCCCTCAATAAAAACAATAAAAAGGAAATTTTTAATCTGAGTTTCATTGCTTTGAAATGTGTCACTTTTTACGCTTTCTGCTTTAGGTTAAAACATATTTCACATGCTTCTTATTGGCCTCCTTATTTCCATCTTGCAGTGCTCAGCCTCCTGTGGAAGAGGCTTCAAATCCCGCAAAGTGAGCTGTGTGACCCGGTCAGGACGCCCTGTCCCAGAGGAGTACTGCCAGCACGTGTCGTCCAAACCCAGCGAGCGGCGCCGCTGCAGAGGTGGACGATGTCCTAAGTGGAAAACTGGCAACTGGGGGGAGGTAGGACTCTCTGACCCAGCCATTAAACACTTCTCAGCTATTTGTTCTCACGGTGCCAGACATGTTGGCTTTGTTTCTCTCTCGTAGCCCCACTTTAATACTTTACAGCTTACAGGCAAGTATATCCATATGTGTGAAACAGGCCACAGCTGAACCTGACTGCCTTCATGGACCATGCTAAGCCACTAACTGAGGCGTGATTGCTTTTAAACATCACATGGCGGTTTGCCAGGGTGGAGCCAGAGTCTGAGGTGGTGTACACTGGTGCTACTGTACCGCCGTCCACCAAGTTGGGCGGCAGGATGGATGTGCACCCCTTCCTTTGTATTTGAATTAGAGCCAGTGTAATTCTACCCCTTTCATCTCTATAGCTTCTTTTTCTGTGGTCCTCAACTTCCTCTCATCTCTGTCTCCATTCATCCCCTCTCCCACTTTTTCTTCCATGCCCTTCTTTCTCTTTTTTTAAATTTTATTTTTTGCCTCACCAATGGGAACCACATGTTGGTCTTTTGAATGTGCTACTCGAGGCAATACACTCGCATCATCACGCCAAACAAACTCAACAAAGTGCACCTGGTCGTTGCCTTTCAACACCTTTTCTCTCAATAGGACAGAGTGGACTGAGCACACAGAAACATCTTACATGTCAGAGAGGATGTGCGTCCCCCTCTAAACAGCTGTGGAGCATGACGCAAGGAGAAAATGATACTCCACTCGAGGCTCTTAGTCAAGCACAGCACACTGGAGTGCCTCAAAGTTCAGCTGCTTCACTGAGTTACAAATAAATGGACACATAAATATGGCTGTAGTAAATGCATTTTTATAGGTTGAGCTCCAGAACACACAAACCGCCTTACACCTCCATCCCTTTATTTGTCTCGAAATCATCTGTTATTACATAGGCGTTATGTGATCCAGGAGCATTACATTGATATCAGTGAAGTGCGGTCTGTCTGAAAGGACACAAAAATTGGTTAGTGTAAGATATCGTCTTACAAATATATCTCAAACAGTCAAAATAAGACAGTTGTTTTACGTTTCAGTTAAGGTTAAGGGCAGAAAACGACAGGCATCCCCCCACCTCCCAGTCTCATTCATTTGACCCTCTACACGATGTGCTCTGTATGTCAGCAGAAAAGACGCTTTCATTTCAAACATGCTGCTCTAGATTAAACACAGATGTGCCAAACCACTTTCCAGACTTCAACTTTGATTCTTTACATATCTGTAGAACTGGCATTGATCTGATACAGCCTAAATGTTTACACAGACGCTTGGTTGCTTTTATCATTAAAATGTAATTTGCATAGTCTTTTATTATTATTGTTATAAAAGCATCTACCTGACATTACAAATGAATAAAATAGCCATTTTGGCAAAAGCATTCCCATAAATAAATACTTTAGACTAAATCAGTTATGAGTCTTTTTATATAAAAATATATTACAATGGATAACTACTAACACAGATTGAATGATTGCAAAGCTCTTACCTGCCCTGTCTTTAGTGTTCAGCGTCCTGCGGCGATGGCATCCAGCAGCGGGAGGTGTTCTGCCAGTTTGAAGACCAACGGAGCTCGCAGGAGACCGGCTGTCCCCAGCGCTCCCGACCAGCGTCCAGCCAGAGCTGCCGGGTCACCGACTGTCCCTCTCGCTACCGGTGGAGAGAGGACGACTGGCAACCAGTAAGCCAGTAGAAGTCTGCACAAACAAACACTGCAATCTGCTTAAACAAGTAGTTCTAGTGCCGCGGATGAATTTGCTCTGACATATCTGGGCAAGGATGAGAGTCTCTGCTTCTGTAGGAGGCACAGCTGCCTGTCAGGAGGCCAAAGGGGAGGGGAGCAGAAGAGGCAGATGAAAATCAGGCAATCCCCTTTTTGCCCCTACCCCAAAATAACTCAAGTTCCTCTCATTAGCGAATTAGTCTATTTACTTAAACTCAAAGACGACGCAAAAAGTATTCAGTTTGGCAAAACTGTTAATTGGCACTGAGGATCCAATAACCAGTCAGATGGTTATTCTAATCTATACTCAAACAAAAGCGCTCGAAAATTGGTTGAGAATTCAGTGAGTTGTAATGATTTTCATTTACACAGATCTGCCTGTTACTTGCCCCATTATTAGTGCCAGGAGGGAAATGTACTCTTTACTGCTAAGAGATGGAGTTGGAGATCTCCAGGGTGGAAATGTTACCTTTCTTTTGGATATATGAGATCGAATGTGACTTACCATGTGCTGCTCAAAGTGACAAAAAACCCCTGCCTTCAGAAATCATAAAACAGTAAATAAATAAATAAAAAGAAAAAAGTCAACTTTTGATGTGAGCTTTTATTTAGGAACTATTTTCTTTCTTCTCTGCTTCGGTCAGTTTGGATAGATGAAGAGCAACAGAGAAAAAATAAGTAAATGATTTTGTGGTGAGCTGTCCCTTTAATATTAACCATTGGTGCAAAGTAATGATCAGCTATTTTCTGCAGGATAGAGTCTGCACATGTTTGCTGTTTATTAGAACGGGAAATGCGCCAGGAACTCCTTCTTCACTTTGCTAATGTGATGGTGAATGTGCGTCACTAAACAACATGAAATGCCTTTCTGAAAGAAAAGTCCAATCACTCTGCAGAAGTGCTCGGAGGTCCCTGCCTGGGTGTCCCATTTAACAGCTGGAGGCAGTTAAAACATTTCAACTAGGAAGTATTACCGTGTTTTAGACACACTGTACCCACACATAAGATAGTTACATCTCACACAGGCAGTATTTCTTTCCCTGCCTTGTACAAGGACAGGACACAGTATCCTGTCTCGGTACATCTCAGAATGAAATATAGTATCTTTGGCTACCTAAAACCTGAGTACCTCTCAGCACAGCACAACTCGCTATGATAGATTAAGGTAATTCAGTTGTTTGACAAAGTTAAAGATATTAAGAGTGAAAAAGACCTGCTGGTTGACTGCTGAGTGTTTCTCACACATGTGGAAGCCTTTCTGGACCTTTGATAAATCTTTATGACTCTAGCGAACTTGAGTGTTGTAACATCTGAACCAGCACATAAGCCCCTTTACAAGGCATTATTACAGTAGTTCCATGATTAAAAAACCAACAAATTAATCCCAGTCACCTCATTCTGCTGCTCTTATGCTTTTAATACTGGCCACGGTGACTTGTGCAATGGCACGAAATGGTGCTAACTGGTTTTTATTGTGCCCATTTTGCTTTTCCAATCTTTGAAATGGAAATGTATCTAGTATAGGTCAGGGGCTGATCACACAATTCTGCACTTACTATTAGATTGTTACACCCTGATCATAGATATCTGTCTCTCTTTCCAGCCTTGTATACCACAAATCTCCTCAGAGATATATTAAGCTGTGCTGCTGATCTGCGCTAAAGCAGCTCTGTTTAGAAAATATACATCATTTATATTAGGTCTGATCTAATGAGCTGTTATAAAAGAATGGGATGAATGGGTACCATGCTTCAAGTTTTACTTTCAAAATAAGAAGATGATTGTTGTCTGACTGTAAGAAAAAAGCTCTTTTTTGGGCCAAGGGTCTAGGTGTTGAAACTTCATCTATGATCAGACATGTTGTTGGCACGGGATGTGAGCACTGTGTTTTCCCCTCCTCTTAACATCTGTATAGCCCAAAGCAGTGCTTAATGACTGAATGCCTGCTTTGCTTGAACTGGAGCTTCCTTGCTGTGTGTGCATTGTATATTGCAACTTTAATTTGGCAGTGCCACAGAGTTTCCAATAACACCGCTCTTTTTCTATTTGTACCCTCTGTGAAAGATTGTATCCTGTCTTGTCTCCTCTACAGTGTAGTAAGTCGTGCGGATCGGGTCGCCGACAACGAGCCTTGAAATGCGTGGACCACAACCAGCGGGAGGTCCACGAGATGTACTGCGTGAACCAGATCAGACCCCCAGAAATAGAAAGCTGCAACACCCACGCTTGCGAATTCATCTGGATTACAGGGGAATGGACTGAGGTGAGAGTCAAACAAGCAGACATCTAGACCATGTAGTGTCGGTCATTTTTTTTTGTCTTCAGATCTTAATTGTAAAAGTTGTGTTTGAGTTAAATTGGTAATGCTTTGCTCTTCAGAACGAGTATGCAAATCACCACCTTTCAGTCCAACGACGCGCACATGATGGAAAGTACACTGTTCTCTTTTTTTCATGCCGGTGATTTATGCTACCCTCCAGTGCTCAGCCAGCTGTGGCCAGGGCTACCGCCAGCGTCTGATCTCATGCAGTGAGGTGCATGTGGAGAATGACAACTATGAGTATGGCCATCAGTCTTTGTCCAACTGCCCTGGGACCCCTCCTGAGAGCTACATGCCTTGTAATCTGGGCCCGTGCCCTCTGCTGCAAGAATGGAGGGTTGGAATCTGGGGACCGGTGAGTGAGTCTGGACTGCCTAATGGGACTGCTAAATGGGATATAGTGATTTATCAGTTTATCAAAGGCAGATTGATGTCAATCCTAAATGCATGATAAAATGGACTGTTTTTCACCTCGCCAGGCATGACTATTGACATTAAATTATAATTATATATATATATATATGGAGAGAGAGAGAGAGAGAGATTTTTTTTTTTATAAAATTAATCCAAAATATATTTACTCTTTTTTTTAGTGACAATTCATGGCTTTCTTTGACATTAAAACAATAGCAGTTGGCTGATTGTATGTGAAAAATCTTGTCTTCAACTAGTGTTTCAGCATTGAGCTTAAACACTGGTCGAATGAATCATGTCCATTTTTTAAAAAAAGTGACACTTTGAAGACAGAATTTCTGACAGACTTTCACCTGCAAGAATTACCTTCGGACTGTTATGATAAGTTGCTTCCTTTCAGTGTTCAGTGACTTGCGGAGATGGAGTGACAGCGAGGACGGTGCAGTGTGTATCAGCTGGTGGTCAGAAAAGCGACGAGTGTTCCCCAGATGTAATGCCAGGAGCCAAAAAGGTCTGCAGGAATCCAAACTGTGAGTGCTGAGATAAAACTCCTTTCTTTTAACAAAGGTCAAGACTACTAGGATTAGACAAAATCCAAGGAATGGCTCAACACGACCTAGTCATTTCAGAAATCTGGACTTTAGTGAAATATTTATGAGCCGAAGCAAACATCAAAGATTTACTGTTTAGCCTGTTTGCTTCCCCACGGTACCGTGGGACATCAAAGCGTGAGGGGTGTTTCATTTTCTTTGGTCCGATAAAAAGATTTGCCCCACTTGATGTGACTGCCAACATTTGCACATTTGTGCACCGTGCGAGTCCGTATCCCCACAGAATATTTATTCATTTCTTCTTGTGTTTCTCCAAGGCCGTTTGCCTTCTAGCTGTCAAGAGATCCAGACCATGAATGGCCCCATGCCAGACAGTGAGCATTTTCTCAGCATACAAGGCAAAACACTCAAGGTAAGATAATATCACATTATTACACCACAACTGCTCAAAGCACAGTGTGAGGCCACAACTGGTTTGATTAATAATGGGAAAACACAGCTGAAAAGTAGGTTGCTCTTGAAATATTTCTATCTTACCTGTATATTATGTTTTTTATGTTAATTATTCCGTTTCCTCTATCCAAACTGTAAATAATTCAGACCCTGTCCGTACAGGGATTTTTGTGGATTCTCCAAATCTTTTAGAATAGCATGTACCAAACAAATCCCTTAAAGTGCAGCGAATCAGTAAATAAAATGATGATACTGACACAACTCAGGACTTTATTTCTTGCTTGCTAACATATAAAATAGGAAGTGACAAACTATTTAAAACATATTTGCTAGTTAAAATGAAGGACACATAATCGGTGAGCATTTCACCAAACAGAAAAGACTTTTCTTTGATTATTAAGCTTTACGTAGTGAAGGTGCTCACACACAGTAAAATATACAAGGCTGCGAGCTCCTTAACCAGCGCAGTGCCCCAGAGCCCACGCAAATTATCCTGAAGGTCTTCCCTCCTGAGTTAGCTCGCCGTGTGTGTGAGAGAGCTCAAGGTCCCAGCCTTGTGCTGCTTAGGAAGGCCCAGATGATTTGTAAGTGTGTGGCTGCCTGTGCTCATAAGTCCTACGTGACGCTGCTGCCTGAACCTCTCTGCCCCACCTCTACTTCTGCACCTGAGCAGAAACCCCCCACCACCACACCCATATATGCATATCCGTCCGCTCCACATCCCCCCAGTTGTGTTTGTCAGTGCATCTCTCTCTGTTGGCTGTGTTTATCAGTGTAGTTTTGACTCCGTCAAGAACAGTTTGAAGCCAGGTTGTGGTGCATCTCGTCTAGTCATCCTGATAACGCTCGCACTCAACTCACAGTCAAACTCTCCACTCATATTGTCAGTCGCCTGCACTGTGTCCTCTGCCCCAGCGTCATGAAAAAGGAGCCTCCCAAATAGTTTGGTTTGGTCATTGTGTTTTACAGAAGACAAAGATCTTAAAAAATCTTTATATACCAAATATATACACCTTTATATTATTTAAATGATGGTGTTCCAGCATGTCTTGAGGAGAGATCCTACTGGAAAAAGTTCTATCACAGATTGTATATAAAGATAAACTTGGCTCCCAGGTGTGGAAAGTGAAGCCAGAGCAAAAGTGCATCAAACCTGCTTTCTGCTTATTTTCCTTGAGTGGAAGCTAAGAAGGTTCGATTTGAGGATCAAAGAATGCTCCTCTACACTGCTCACATCTTTGATCTCCTCACGTGCACACTTAACTGTGCCGGCTGCTTAAAATCAATTCTCACTAAAATCTTTAGGTACTTTTTGGACACTGTGGCTTTGTATATGAGGTTGCAAATAGATGTAGCACTTTTCATGTAACACAGGAAATCTGTCTTTTTGTCTGACCATTACATACTATCATCTGCCAAAATATCCACAAGCTCTTGCAGGATTTAGGGGGTTTTAATTGTTCATTTTTACATTTCTCTTCTTGTCATTTTTTTCAACTCCTTACGAGTGTTATTTTTATTTCTTTCCTCCCCTCTGCACCTTGTTTGTACTTTGACAAATCTTCCTGTATCTTCCTATCACCTCTATGCCTTTCCTTTACCCTTCGCCCCACCTCTGGTCTCCCTCCTTTACTTACCCTCTTGCTCCTCTGCTGCTTTTTTTCCCTCCTCAGGTCTTCTGTGCTGGAATGCAGACAGAGGCTCCGCGGGAGTACATCACCTTGGCGACGGGTGAAGGGGAGAATTTTTCAGAGATCTTTGGCTTCAGGTAAACAGGAGGATAACAATAAAAACAGCCATTTTCATTACAAAAACTCCACCTGACTCCTGGCAGTGTTATGTTCTCTGTAAATGAAGAAATTCCATGGAAGTGTAAAGTTAAGCTAAGGTATCTGGCAAACGTGTGTTTTCCCAGGCTCAATGACCCCACCCAGTGTCCAGCCAATGGCTCTAGAAGAGAAGATTGCGACTGTCGAAGAGACTACAGTGCCGCTGGCATCACCACCTTCTCCAAAGTCCGCCTGGACCTCAGCAAGATGAACATCATCAGTAAGTTGCCCACAGTCTCACAGCATCCTGTGCAAAATGTTAACTCCACATTACTTCAAAATGAGAACTTCCTTTGGCATTTAATTATGTTCATGCTTGCGAGGGTTAATGGGCTCAAGATGTCTTTAAGGTCCATTTAAGGAACACATAATTACAAGGCTTGAGGGGATTAAATGAAACTGCTCTAACTGGATGGAATTATACTGATATGAGTTTGGCTCAGCCTGAAACGCAGGCTGGATTTATAGGTAAATAGCATAAGATTTGCTCACCATGGCAGATGCAAGTCACGATTATTAAGGTTCATTCGAGCTACTATAGCGACTAATACCTAGAGAGACGTTTTTAAGAGATCACTTTGTTGCTTTATCTTGATCTATAGCTACAGACTGGCAGTTTGCATTTACCCACCAAGGCAAGAGTGTTCCATTTGGTACAGCTGGAGACTGCTACAGTGCCGTTCCTTGTCCGCAGGTGAGGATGACGACATCTATTATAATTATTTTGCTTTTCATATCAAGAAAAGCCAAACTGTGGAAAAAAATAGATAAATAAAATGTCAAATAAACTGCTCAGCTGACCAAGGACTGCTTTTCTTATTATCTAATATCTAATCTATATGATAAGTTGTCTTTTATGTAAATAATACAATTAATTTGCAGTCAAATATATATTTTTAATAGTAATAAACCCCTTTCCTACTCTGTGATGTTGTGCTTCTTTATTTTTCTGTAGCTCACTGCACATCAGGCACTTAAAGGTCTCTGTATTGAAGCAGAGAGCAAGATTTACTTTCATTTCTGTCGGAACTTTCACTATAATTTAATGCCAGATCTCATTTCTGTCCTTTCTCCATCCATCTGTCCTTTTAGGGCCGCTTTAAGATCAACCTGTCAGAAACAGGGCTCAGGCTAGCTGACGACACCTCTTGGATGTCCCAGGGCACCTTTGTAGTGAAGACGATAAAAAAATCTCAGGTAAAACATCACGTACATGCCCAGAGGATTAATTCATATACTTGCTTTGTGTTTGTTGGGCTGCAGATTAAGCAGACATAGCTCCAAAGGAGGTTCGGTGTTCAGAGCTCCTTGCTGAAAGAGGACCTTTATTGGGCAGCTGCTCTCTCTCAAGTGCCCCCTACAACCACCCTCCACTTTTTGAAATGGAGATCAGGCTGGAGAGTGCTTTTTGGCAGGGCAAAAATAGGAGGAAGTAGAGATGCCAACAAGTGTTCAGAGTCTGACATCCAAAGCCAGCTGGCCCTCCTTTGGGCACTCCAGGCAGTTTAGATAAAGCCTTGTTGGGACAGCGGGATGAAGACAGCACTCCAGTTAAAATCAGACAAAGCGCGTACTAGGCGCTGTGGCTTTCATGTCATGGGATAGTGAATTTGAAGCACTCTTCTAATGCAGTTTCCAATTTGCTTCTAGATGTTTGCATGAAACTACTATTAAGTTGCCTGCTCTTGTTACCTACGCTAGTGAAATTCTATTAGCTCACATTTCTCGCTTGTTTCTAAGAGGCTGTTTGCCAACCTTTAGAAACAAACCTGCTTGGTGGGCCTCAGACATTGTGTGTCTTTAAAAAAAAAAACAAACCAAAACAACACATTTCAGGGTGCATTTAAATTTACGCGTCAGGATCTTTTCTACAAAGATTCCTAAAATCATTAACAAGAAAAAGCAAAACTTTAAAGGCGACAGAGAAGAATTCACTCAGCTTCTTTTGTACCTATCCTCAAATTCTTGAAACAGCAGATAGTCACAGTACCCATGTTATTATTCTCGTGTCCACAGGATGGCAGCAGAGTGTCAGGAATGTGTGGAGGCTATTGTGGTAAATGTATACCGTCCTCTGGTCACAGTCTGCCCATAACAGTGGAATGAACACAACGCCATCAAACAGGTGAGGTAAACATGGATAACAATATGTAAATATGAAATATTTTCTATCAAAAAACAGAACTATAATCTGCTTTTGCGCTCACCGAATGCATTTTTTTTGATGTACTGCTACTCTGCAGGGTAATTGGCTTTCGTGGCTCATGTCTTCTATCTCTCTTTCTTTGATCTGCAGTGTTGTGTTCAGGTGCTCATTGTGTGAACATGTCCCTCCTTGGTGCTACAGCCAACTTTGAGTTCAAACTGTTCCAAACAACCTCTTTTTCCTCCTGTGTGTTTATAGCGTAATTTAAAATGATGTAAATACTGTAAAGAGAAGGATAAAATTTATTATTTATTGTACTGTGCCATTTATTTTTTATACTGTAATGTAATTTAAGTGTTTTGTTTTCCAAAGCACCACACCGTGCATCAGGCAATAACACCACACAGTTGCCTTTTTGTGAGATTTTTACCAAAGTAATGCGCTTTGTATTTTGGCATTTGCCTATTTAACTTTTTAATACTGTCCTTACGCCACAGTAATTCTGTTACAACCATTTTTGTTGTAGTTGCTGTTGTTGGTGGGTAGTTTTTTTAAAATAACTATTATTAAAGTTGTATTTAATCCAGTAATATTATTGTGGTGCTCACCAGACCTGTGGTTCTCATGCAGCAAGGTGTCTCCCAGCTATCTGCCTTTTTTTATAGCTTCAGAGTTTATAGACGCATGTGTAGATGGCCATTATGTTGGCCACTGAACGGAGGTGTTCATTTTCCTCCTTTTGTGTGATGAGATGATCTCTTGCAGTAAGTACATCAGACTCTATGTACACCTACTTCAACTTTTTTCTACATCCTGTCAAAGTCCAAATTTCGCCGCCTCAGTGTGATGTTGTTTGATTTTTGTCAAAATCATCAACAACTACTTCATCTATTAATTGTAGGTTTAGGTCATCAAGCACGTATGCAGGGAAGAGGAGAGTGCATCTTTCTAACTGAGTTACAGCCTCATCAAATGATGAGTACCAGGGTGAGGTACAATACTCTAGCAACAGGTCAGGTGTTAGTGCCATGTATTTTTACCGCTATCCTGGAGATGATGAAAGTTTCGTAAAGGTATAGGTTATATGGTTGAGTTAAATGGACCAAACATCAGATTCTCTGTGTTCCTGCATATCTCTCAAGTAGTGTGCAGTGGCTGGGGAGAGCCATTAGCTTTTAGATCTTACAAAACAAGCAGGTTATCTTATCTGGAGCAACTTGAAAGAATTTCATAAGAGAGAGAAAGGGGGGAAAAAAGACTTCACCTCAGGCCTATAAAATCCTAGCAGTTATTCCGGAGATCCATATAATGTGATGGTCCATCCCTGGAGACACCCTTCAGACTGCTGAGCTCACAGGCCCTGCAGGCCCTGATTTCTGTCCAGATGCTGCTTGCAAACCATTACCTCCTGTACCTCACATTCTTTTATTCCATCTTTGTTTTGAAGAGTCTGTCCAAAGTGTGCATACTCATCTGCTCCTTTTTAGATCAACCTGACTTGTTGTTCTGTGTGAAGCTATCAGGGTACTTCTTATTTTGTGTAAAAAGTCTGGGTTTTGTATCTATGAAGCCACTGATGTGCAGTATTGTGAGCTGTCCTTGTGTTCTGTTTGTTCTGTGTGGTACATCATGCAGCTACATCTGATTAAGAAGCCTTATTTGTGCATGTAAGCTGCTCCATATGGTGCTGTTTCAGTGCCTTATATAAAAATGTGCACATTCAGCCAAAAGGGAATTGAGTGCAGTTTTAATCTGCTGCCAAACAAGTACAAAAGACACAGGGAAGAAGACGTGTTGTGTCTTACTGAAGACCACAGCTGACAGGTGCTCTTCTCACTGCGAATGTCAGAATGTAGCTCTCAGGTGTCATAAAAGAAGGGATTCTTGTATTTAACTGTATTTATCTTATTATTATTTGTTGCATACCTGCTGCATTTTTATCAGACATATAAAAGTGTATTATTGTCTTCATATATATTCTTTGTTTTATATGCAAATATTTATTTTTTTCTTTTCTTGTGAATGTACATACGCCTCGATCATAAACGACTATGAATCACAGCACAGTATTGCCATAAAATGAAGCATCTCGCCAAGCGTTTGTTGTTTTATGAGTGCGTTTATTTATGTGTGTCATATTTGCATAAATTGTATAAGCACAGTTTGGTGGTGCCGCGTGAAAAGGATGATTTATGTATGAGAGCAGATGAAGCAAAGATTGGTGGGTAATACCAATGCACTTGTCTGTCTGCTTTTTGCACTTATATATCATTTTCACTACAGTTTGTCCTTCACGTGTCGTCCGATTTTAATACCAGCCATAAAAATAAAATAAGAAAATCATGGGAAGATGATAGTCTGGTTAATGTTTGCACCATAAAATTCTCGCTCCGTAGCACTTCTGATTTATATGGTAACACATTTTATGCCATCGTTGTAGCAGTTGGACTTTTAACCGGGCAAGCGTGGAAGCTAATCCAACCTCTGTCTGTCTTCATAATTGTGAATTATCGGGTCATTTACCAAGTGTCAGCACTGGTCCTCCAAAATAAATCTAATTCACCGATGAGGAGTTTTCAGCAGAAGGAAAAGATGAATGTTTATAGTTGGCAGATCCCTAAACTGCAGTGCCAGTTTAGACTTACATCCAGTCATTGTTAGACATTTTCTGTCCATAAGAAAATGAAACAAAATCTAAATTTTATAAGCAAATATTCTTCATTTCAAAAGGAGCACAGAGGAACTTGGCCTTTTCAGCAGATGCACATCGGGCAATATAAACAGAAAGTCTGGTTCTTTATTTCTTGGAAAAACTGTAAAACTAAGGAATACAGTTAAAGTTCAGAGCCATCCAGTGGACTGGATTCTAGTCTTTGCCAGTCTTATTCTGTCCCCCGGGCCTTATGTTTAACATTGTCTAAACTATGTCCACAAAGCTCAGTTCCATGTGGAAAGCTGCACATAAAATATTTGCTTGATTGTATTCAGCAGACAGTCATCCTGTATGTACGTAACCTGATATTAATATTAAATGGAGCAAGGAATGAAGTGCCAACTGTGTGGAGGCATGACTATGCAGCACTGACCACCTTGCACCAGCCTCCGTGTTCTAGTTTTTCTTACTGTTTGTGTTGGTATTCTCAGGTGAGCCATAGCAACAGGAGCTGGCCAGTCACTCTGAGGCTGACTCTTCAAATGTCTGTCAGCAGGCTGAGTGAAATGCTGCTTCGGAGCAGCTGTTTAGCAGGAGATGGGGAAAAGTGTGAAAAGGAAAGAGAGAGAAGTCAGTTTGGTGGAGAGAGGAGCTCTCAGCAGCTCCACAAGGCTTGTCTAAACTTAACTACGTGATTCAGGTGTAGATGTGCAAACACCCCTGGGGTCAGTTGGAGAACTCTGTGTTTCCCCTTTTTAAAAAAGTCTAACAGCATTGCTATCATGACTGCAGCATGTCAGCACGTCTCCGTTGCATCAGATATTCCAGAAAAGGAAAGAAAACACTTACGGAGAAGCCTTCTCTCCCCGGCAGATGTAGCCAAATGAAATCCTGCTCCGAGTTTCATCACTCCTAAAAGTCAGGATGAATTTCTCAGGTATGGTAAAAATGCATTTAACAGAAAGATTTTTTAAAAATACAAGACATGTTCAGCTGGAAGACTGGATCTGCCACTATTTCCAGGTTTTCATCCAAGATGTCTTATCTGATTAAATGACTGGATTTTACAATGACACACTAATATTAATACACTTTTAATCTTTACAGCCTTTATTTGATATAATTTCTTATTAACATCTACTCAGACTCCAGCAGCATGTTATCTCAGGCTTTCTTCTTATCTCCAGGTTCAGTGATCCACAGCACTCATCAGGTATGTTTCCCTTGAAGAATGAGCACTTTTATCGCTGACTGAAGAAAACCACAGAGGTATGATTTTGAATTATGTAGCTACAAACTGGAATGGCGCTAGAGGCATTCCTCTAAAGTGCCTTTTGATTAGTCTGCAAGTGCGTGACCAAGATAGTTAGGGTTAGGTGGAGATAGAGAAAGGGCAATATTTGATACAAGTGTTCCAACAATAAGTCCGCAAACTGACACAGTATATATCAGATTTTTCCACTGTTAGGGAAATGAATAAACAAACATTTACACATGTACATACTCATACTGCGTTCAGTCTGTGTAGCCTCCATATCTTTATATGACTGTTTTTTGCACCCTCGTCTCACAGACCTTCCCACAAGGATTATATGTGTGATCTAAGCTGCTGTATTAGACTTTCTCAGAACCTTTGAACGGCATTTCCAAAAGCTTGCGAACAATGACTCAAAATCAGCCCTGTCAGACTTCTGGTGGTCGAAGGTTCACAGGCTACATGGTGAAAAAAATATGAGCAAAAATGGACCTAATTAGAAGATCTGAGCGTGTGGCAGCAGCAGTTCACTGTATAAAAAAACTCACTTTACCCTGTTTAGCATGCAACCAAAAAAGGAGCTTTTCTTGACTGCCACCTAGTTCTTGCATTGCTCCTGGAAATAGCATGAAAGCTGTTTTTGATTTTGCCAAGCTTGTTTAGACTCTTAACCTGAGACTTAATGAGGGGAATTTTAAAGTCATGAGTCCCCAGGGTCAGCTTCCCTCACCATCATTATCATCATCATTCCTAAAGGTAATCTGGGCTGACTTTGAACTGAGGCTTAGTAGTAAGCCTGAGGCCCGGCATGCACGCACAAATAATTTGGATACCCAGATACACTGGCGTTATGTGTTACACTTTTTCCTCAACTGCCTTGCCACATTTTTTGAAACATTTTCAAAGCACTTGAAAATGCATTTTCGAAAGCAGGCTGTAACTCACACCCAGACCAAAGAGACCGCTTCCTTTGACTATTTGAGAAACTGAGGATGTCAAAACATTGAAAAATTTAAATCAGTATGATAACCAGTAGAAGCAGGTTCTTCATATTCTACATTCATATCAGTCCCATTGTCTATGTAAAGCACAGGACAGTTACATTATCAGTGTGAAAGAATCCTGCAGAATAGATCTACTATGTACAATAATATCCATCCATCCATCCATTTGCTCCCACCTGTCCTTTTCAGGGTTGTGGGGGGTGCTGGAGCCTATCCCAGCTTGTACAATAATATATTACAATAAAAAAAAAAAAAAGATTCAAATGAAGAAAACAAAACTGCCTAGGTGTTATTCTACAGATTACATTGTTTTGTAATCTAATCCATTTTTCATCTACTGTTCTGCATTGTTACTGTAGTTGGAATATGTTCCTTGCAGTTTCTTGCCTATTCCCCTTCCTTTGTATTCCTATTACTATACTGCCACACGTGCTTTCTCTTTTTCTATTCTGTCACCAAGTCATTTATCTGAGCAGGCTCTTGCATGTTCACAAATTGTATTTGTTGCATGCAGTAAATATGTTTCAGAAAATGCTCAAAAATCTTGAGGTACTCCTCATTTCTTTCTTAGCAGCCAGGCTTTGTTTTCATTTTATAGTGGTCATGACTAATAGTTCTCCTTCTTTTTCACTCATTTTCAGTGCTTATTTTCAAAATAAGTTTATTTTTTTTTAATCATTGAACAACTTAACACTGACCTATGAATCATTCAAGCACAAAAAGGCACCTAACTCAAGGTATGAACCAATGTTGTGTCATAACAGACAATTTGGCAAAGTGTGCATTTTAAATTGCATCTTTAAGTACTTTGTTGCTAGCAGCCACTCACAAATGGTCTGAGTGGAAAAATGGCTTAATGAATGGAAGCAGGGAGAAAAAAATGGACAGAAAATCATTGGTAACAGGATTTATGGAGTGATAAATCCAAATCTGAAATTTTTGGTTTGAATCATTATCAATATATATGGAGGAGGTCAGGAGAGATGGACAGTGAGTGTCTACAGCTATCTATAAAACATGGTGGAGGCTTTTTCATGGTTTGGGAATCTTGTCAAAAATGATGGACTTATGAATACAGAAAAGTAGCTTCAATATGTGATCCACCGTGCAATGCCATCTGCAAAGTGTCTGCATGCATGGCCAGCGTTCAGCATGCCATTGTTCCCAAACACCGCCAATGCAGAAAAAACACACCTGGATAGGAAAACACAATGGAACAGTCAGTGAGTGGCCTCCCCAGAGCTCAGATCTAAACATTACTGAAGCAGTTTGAGATCATCTTGATGGAGAATATAACAAAAGGCAGCCAACATGCAAAGAAGAGCTTTGAATATATAAATCTGGAGAACTATTCCTGAAGAATACTTCAGGAAATTACAAGAGAATCAGAATTGTACAAACTCTGCCTTTGCCTTACATGCTGTGTTTCAATGCATATTTGCAGATGTTTCAATAAATCATTGCACTCATTTCCCATTTTCCTGATGCAATATAAAGAAATGAAAGATGGCTAAAGGCCTTTGCACTGTACTGTATGCAACAATGAAGAATCACAATCAAAGAATCACACATTTTCTTCCCCATGTGCTCAGGCAACAAAACACTCAAGAATTTCGTGTAGCTAAAAGGTCATTCAAATGATGACCCTGAGCAAAGGTGACCTAACCTGAATCTGGAAAGGTAATTGTCTGTTTTGTGAGCAAATGTGGATTCATTTTCCTGTTTCTCTGTTATTCTTTCACACTGCCATCATTTGACTATTGATGCTTTTTGCCTTCATCCATTGCTACATCTGATTATCTCAAGGTTGTGATTCTGTCCTTGAGACAAGCAGACATCTCCCAGTTTGTCTGTCTGCTCCCCGTTTCATCCTCTTTAAAGGAAACAACACCTGCAGGGTTGTCTGTCTTCGTTCTTATCAGCCATAACCCTATCTGACAACAGACGCTTTCTCAAACAGTCTAAACAGATGTCAAATTTCAGCCTCCTTTTCTTAAGCTGTGCACAGCAGCAGTACGACTGCAAGTCTCTAAACCGACCGTGGAGCTGTATTAGTCAGCAGTGACATTTGTGCAATCTTACCACTTCATTTAAAAAGAAAAAAAAAAGAGAAAAGAAACCCCATTATGTCTAATATAAACGACCAAAACGGTGCACAGCAACCATCACACATTACTGTTGCATCCCTGAACTTTAAGTTGGCTGTCAGAGCAGCATAAAAGCTGCCTGTGAGTCAGATCAGTCTTACACTGATGTTAAAAAGCCTTTTCTCTGGTGATAAATGGAGGGCGATTGTTGGAGAGTCAACGCTGTCAGACCAAAGAGAGGAAAGCACCCAGGAGGGCTCAGTGCAGGTTTGTGGTAAAGTAAAAGAAAGACTGCATTATTTTCTCGCTTTTTTCTTTTTCCGTTTTGGACCAAAGTGCTATCATTAATTAATTCTAATAGAGGAAAAACAAGAAACAGGAACATGCGAAAACAGCCTTAAACACATCAACAATGTATTTCCTCAGTGATAATTCTGTTATTTGCTTCGTGTACCCATCCACTGTAATACGTGGACATCTCTCTCTCTCTTTGAAAAATATGTGACTTTTAAAACTTGCTCAACTTTCAGCCCAAGTTTGCTGTTAGCTTTTAAGTAAAACACAACAAATTAATTAAATAATCACCACTTTCAACAAAATTTTGTAATAACCTGTTTTCTTTATTTCTTTTTTTTTTTTTTGTCCAATAGAAGAAGAAGAAAAAATATCCCCCACACTGCCAGATTTCCATTGGCTGTGGATAAACAGGGTGGAGCTGTTACCCGGAACAGCGAGTCTTCATTCATTAATGAAGGAGGTTAATAGGGCAGGACAGCCGCCAGCGCTCTGCGCACTTTTTATCTTGAGGGGTATTTTTTTTAAATTATTATTATTATTGTTATTTTTAATCCCGAGTTTTCTCTGTGCTCAGTTTGTCTCTATAGCGCACGACTGTACATCTGGTCATGTTCAGTCGCAGCTCCAAGAGAAGAGATCCCAGCAGATCGGTAAGTTGGCAGGATAAAGTTAGTAGAGGTTTGATGGTTTCCATAGCGCTGCTTCAGCTCCCACTGCACGCGGTATGCTCGTGTTTGTTGTGTGGTTTTCTTCTCTGTATCTGCTCTGCCCTGTTGCTAAGGAGATCCACTATGATCTGAGCTGTCGAGATATGTAACTCAAGATGTGACACAACAGCACAGTCAGCATGATGATGTTTTCTGTTGCGAACAGTTGCTTTCTGAGCGAATTCTGAAGCGCACATACATATTTCCATTACAAATACCCCCCATGTGTTTTTAAGTCATATTAGGGACGTCATTTAAAATATTGTTACACTTTGAAAATGCAATGCGTTCAATGCGTTATGTAAATAGTCTAAATTACCAGCTAATTAATGACAGTCATTTAAAGCCCCATGCAGTGAGGAGTTTAGGGGACCTGCTATTGTGACCTGTGTTTCTTTCTGTTCCAAGTAGAACCCTGCAGATGAGACTCAGAGAGGACAGCCCTGTGTCACCTGTGGAGAGCAGTGTCCTGGGTTTGCCCTGCACAAATGGAGGTACAGCACTTATTCACCCAGATGGGTGGGCAATCCATATCACACCAGTGATGGGGGAAGGTCCAATGTTTCTTTTGTTTTTTACATCTTTACAAGTCACTGAATTCATTCATTCATTGAAAAGGGTTCAAGCGAGAGTCATTTGCCGTGCTCCTGCACCCAGTTTGGCAAAGCAGCCGTTCTCAACACTGTGATTTCTTCTTCAAGAACTCTTCCAAACTCCTGGGCTGTTGAATGGAGTCAGCCATGCATCATACTGTGAGGAAACAATTGTTGTGCCCCTGTGTGCTCCAGGATAATAGTTTTACAGTAGAGACCATTCATGCAGCAGGAAGGATTCAAGCCTGCTGCTTCTGCAGTCACGCTGTCACAACTGTGAGGGTATAAATGTGCTTATGCTGCGAAACAAACTGCATATTGTTGGGAGACGTAATCCTGCTGTGGAGTATGGGAGGATTGGGTTAGAGTGTGAATGCCGGTGACTGTGCTTGTGCAACTGTGGAGATGCTGTGAGCATTGGAAAAGAATAGGCTGCCTGACCCCGCCCCCTAGTAAGGCTTACATGGAGAAGAGAAGTTCCAAACTATAAGTTCAGTAACACTGAGAAGTTTGTGTTTTTACACCTGTGCAGCCTATAAAGTATGACCTTGTTCTGCAGCATGTTAGAACTATTTTAGTACCATTTTTCTCACAGATGTAGAACGCATCAAAAAGACGTTATAATTCACCGCAGTGTTTTGGTAAAACAAAAGTCAGCTGGGTCGGAGACATTTCATTCAGAGAGCATGGATTTATGAAGTGTTTTGTCTCTCTGATAGGAATCCACAATAGGCTGGGAGTTTCTGAGCCATAAAGACCATCCAGGCTCCTTTGCCGGTAACTATACAGAGGCAACGGCAGCCTCAGGAATGCAGCCTTTAATTGCTCGTCTGTGCAGTCCCACAATAAAAAGTCAACCCACTCCCCACCCTCTACCCCCACCAAGCTGGAATAAAAAGTCAGTGGACACAGACTGCCTGCAGGAACACGACTGTGTGCTGAGGCAAAAGGCTGTTTTATTGCTCCAGCAAGTCTTTGTGTCTGAGGCTAAACAGAGAAAAAGACAGGGTAACTTCTTAAGGAATGTCCTACTTCCATACCAGGCCAAACTTAATGGGTTTTCATGCTTAAAAAAAATTATTATCCTTTTTTTAAGGCGTAGTTGTAATGTTTTGCAATGCAGTGGACTTAAAGTGACCCTTGGGTCAGAGATAGGAATGAGAAGGGGGGAAATGCGTGCATGTGTGTACACTTACTGTGCGCTCTGGTCACAGTAGCTGCTTGACAAAAACAGCACACATTTGTTATAGATTATGTGGTAATATCCACCCTACTGGAAGATCTGCCGTGACATTTTGGTTCATATATCCATGTATGCTGAAGGTTCACGCTTTGCTAATGGACTCAACTTAAAACACTGTTGTACTACTCTTAGTCTTTTCTTTAAGCTGAATTTAAATTTGATGACGAGCTTGATTTCCTATCTGGGATAATTTAGGATTAGTCTTTGGAAGTTACTGGGATTTCAGGTGGTTGCTCTCTTTGTGTTGCTGCCAAATTTCTTAATATAAATTTAAAACGCTGATAAATTTATGTAATTGAAAAGAGAATTTCAGCATTGACATGTTCTTTGCCATTTAATCCTCTAAATGTAGTGTAATGTGTATGTGTTAGTCCCCATAGGGAAATTACTCCTCTGCATTCACCCAGTGAAGCAGTGGGCAGCCACCAATGCAGCGCCCGGGAGCAGAGTGTAGGGATGGTACCTTGCTCAGGGGTACCTCAGGGTAGCCGTTCAGTGGAGTCGAACCCCCGACCTTCTGATCATGGGGCCACCACTCTACCTACTAGACCTAGTAAGGGGTCTGGTTTAATCTCTGACATTTCCACAAAGCTAAGCCTGGTTTAGTTTTAGATTGGCTTATAAAAGTGAGTGTTTTATAGAAATTAGCTATTCGTGCTAAAGTGAGGAGACAATCCCTTTGAGAATATGCTGTAGCTGTTGTTTTACTCAAATGCGATCATAATAATTATTATTGATAAATCCTTCATTTATCTCGCTGAGATTGAGAGCTCTTTTTTTGGAGAGACCTGTATACAAAAATAAAAACATGGACAGACCAAAGTAAACCAAATGGTTCCGGTCTGCTTAATGTTAAAGGTACAGTGGAAGATCCAGGACATCTAAACGTCTTTTGGGATCTTTGAAGTTGCTGTCCTGATGTGGATACAAAATGGACACATGAAAGAGTTTCGGTTTGCTGGCTGCGTGTGTGTTAGTGTCCATGTGTAACAGAGTAAGCCAAGTTGGCTGCTCTGGGTAGGTTAGTGATACGAGCGGATTCTCTTCGCTCAACATGTTCCTGCTAAATAATTAATACTTGCCTTTGGCTTGATTGATTTTCTTTGTACTAATGAGACTCATTACCAGCCTTATTAACATTAACCCTGAGTGTGAACGTGCTGTCTGACCCGCCGGATCACATGACTCTTCTGCATGACGCCAGTGTGTTTTCACACCTGAAAAGTTACTGTCACTTAACCTGTTTTTAACCTGTTTTTGAAGCCTTGAGTCAGTCCAGGCATGAATCAGACTGCAAATCCAACGAGATCTTGCCATTAGCGGTTTTTCATTTCCTCTGTCCAGCAGCACAACATAAAACTTAATTTAAGGCAGTAGGTTTAGTTCAGGTTTTGCCAGAGCTGACTGGCGCTGGACAAAGCCTGCCCTTGTGTGCAACGACGCTTTGGCTGAAACTTCAGCTGGCTAAAAGCAGTTCTGAGGAGATAAAGAGAGAAGCAGAAAAGGACAGAGGAAGGAGGAGAGATGATGTTTGCAGGAGAATAAGAGGGATCACGGTTGAGTTTTAACCCGGCCCTGAATGGCTTGCTGACGTCTGTCCCCTCGGTAACCTGGTGTGATCTGCATAACACAGGCTGGGCCCCTCAATTCACTGTGTTAACAAGACGATCTGGCAAATAAAACTGTCAGGGTGCCTGGCCATTTGAATGGGTTCTGGCTGTTGCAGCACTGAAGAAGACTCAGTTTTAGGTGAGGGGGAAGGGAGAAGGAAACCAGCGGTGGCCGGTGCCAGATAATGGAAACTTTAGATTTATCACCAAAGCTGTGTCAGTGTATTGGCATGTAGATGGTAAGCATCTTTGCTTGATAGTTTCCAGGGATGAAAACATTCCCTGACCTGCTGTGTTTTCTCCTTTTCAGGGCTTGTTTGGATGCAGAATGTGTCAGCAGCGTCTCCTAATAGCATTCATATGGGTCAGGAAGCGAAATACTTTACTAATAAACATGGCTTTTTAATGTGTGAATGGCATGTTTTGTTTCTGCCCTTTGGAGGTTCATTTTGAAGGGGTTTTATTTTGACAGACCTGCAGGAACTTTGGCTCTATGCCTGATGTTTACAGATAATGCAAGCCTAGGGAGCTTTGACTCGGTGATATCAATCATAGTTTGACCTTTGGGTTTTCGGACCGTGTCGGGCTAAAGTCAACCCTTCCTATTTCTCTGCTTTCATTAACTGCTGGCTTTGTCCCTCGCTCCTTTCCCCCTGCCATTTCTCCTCATATTCCTCTTTATCCGAATCACCCCATAATTGACTGTAACAGGCTGGTCTAGATGGGGATTACGTATGTTGGTCACGGAAATGAGGATGGCCTACGCATGTCGCCGGCTGATTTCCTGCAGGGCTGGTGGTTGCCTGTTGAATTCCAATGATATCCTTGAATCAAAATTGAACAGCCAGGCTGAGATTATAGACTTGAGCAAAATTCCTGTACTATGCCTTCCCTTCTGCATTTGGGAATTTTAATGATAAGCGTGGGTAAAGGAATGTTTGTTTGAAACAAGCACACGATTCTAACATATTCCCTGCTTTCTAATACTGATTGTGCACATTGTTGCAGAAAATACACGAACACGTTTATTGCTTCTTGTTCCCGACACAATAGTATCGACTGATCTCATCCACTGTGATGGACTGGCATTATACTGGATTTCTTTTTTCTTTTTTTTTCTGGTTTGGGACTCATTTGTAGAATTTGTGAGGACGGAGCCTCACATCTGGTTTAGATGCAGCTTGTGGTGCATTCACCAACAGATCAATTTGATCCCTAAGAGAAGGATGGTTGTAGGTCACAACAGCAGGCGGCGTCATATCATCCACCAGGTGGGTTCTGGAAGTGTAACAGGACCCCCTGAGAGGTGCTGGGTTTCTAAACTCTGTGCTTGCGTAATTGGCTTTTGTAATTCTCTATCATTAGAGCTGTAGTTGTTTACTGACAGACTACGCACAAGTAAAAGTAGATTCAATGATTAAAAAACTGTGTGCCTTCAGTTTACATTATTCACATGCCAAGTTTCAAATATTTTAATATAACATATTATATAATCACTGTGTGTGTGATTTATTAACAATTTTAAAATGGTTTTAAATTTCAACATTCTTAAAAAGCAAAACTGTAAAGACCAGTATATTCATATACTACATATCAATATGATCTAAAAAGCATTTTTAAAATTGTTTTCTTGTTTATGTGGTGAAAATAAACTGACCAGCAGGGGGCAAACATGTCTAATAGACACTGAACTGTATTAACCACTTTGTTTACTGGTTGATTGGCTCCATTGTCTTTTAATTCATGCCGTCAGCTTGTTAATTCTTTTCAAAAGGTTTCCAAATTCTTAACAGTTCCCCGTCTATTCTTGAGGTATGACATTAACTCATTATGATAATTGCCCTATACAAGTTTGGCTTTTGGCCCAACATCCTGATAACCCTTCAGCTCTCTCTAGCTTTAACTTTTCCAGCATTAACAAACATTGGCAACTCTCCTTGATTTACATTCTAGTCATGCTCATTCATCCTGACGTTCGCCCTGGTGGTGATCCATACCTTAAAGGCTTTGTGTGTTGAGCTGCCTTTGAACTGTCATTGAGAATAAAGCCAGCAGGTCAACAAGTGTAACTGTCTGTCAGCTATGACTGTACAATATTTGGTACTAATCCAAGTTAGTGTGGATACCCACAGAATACGTGGAAGGGGAATCCACGACAAACTTGCATTTGATCCTGTGGCAACCTTTGATATATGTTCATTTAGTGTAACTTAAACTGAAAAAGGGGGAGACACTAAAGTCATCAGGATTGACTTTATGCATATCTCTATTCAGACTGTCTTAACCCTCCCTGCAGCCTTGTACCCATCCATATTGCACCCTATTGGGTGGTTAGACTGACAGGGAAGATGAGACTGATGGAAAATGAAAGATTGACGATAGTATAATGTCACCTTGTTCTGCCTCTAAAATGAAATGCAAGGGTATTTAGCTTGTACATACCCTAGTCAATAGTTTCCATTGTTTGACTACAGGTGTATGAGCAGGAAACATTCTGTCTCATCTCACTGCTTCACCTCAGCTCATTAACCCTTCATCTTGCGGCCTCCTCTCTCAGTCCTGGCATCCTTCCATTCATGCATCTCCTCATCTCTGCAGTTTAAAGACTGCCAGACCGCTGCAGAGGTTTACACAGTGCTCTACTTCAAAGCCTTCTTTGATTCTCTCCTCTTGTTTTATTCCCCCCCCCCCCCCCCCAGTTCTCACCGTCTAGCCACCTGTTCTCATTCGGGCTGGGTGTGGAAGGGAAAAGCCTTAAGGAGCTGTGCTAACACCACAATTTGAACACACAATCCTACAGGAATTTCTTGTCTTTGGAATACTTCCTCAGCTGTGGTAATTTGGAGGGGATAAAATGTTCTTTGGTTTTGGGTTTTTTGGGGCTTTTTTGCAGCCAACAGAGGACAGCATTGTACAAGCGCAACATGGATTCATCCAAGTTGAAATCCTCATTGACTAATGTGTTAACTGGAATATCAGAGATGAGAGATTTTTTCCATAATTGCAAAGCTTCACACCTGCAGCACTAGAAGACACTGGCGTGGTGTGGATCATTATTTTAATGGGGATATGTTAGGAAAGGGTGACAGTTTCCTTTTGACGTTCCCATTACTTTAATTACTTGTCCTGTTTTTTTTACAGACCCCCAAATCCCAGTGGAACACAAAGCTTTGTTTGTCTTAATTGCAAAACAGAAGCTTGATGACTCTGCATTGTTAAATTATTTGATTGGTTTATTGATTCAGCCAGCCCCCTCAATATTGGTTGGCTTAAATGGCATGTGGACCTAAGAGAATTGAGTGTCATCTATTAGTCAAGAAAGGAACCGGATAACCTCTCTATCAAAAAGGACTGAGTTTGGACCATGTCGATGCGTCACTTTGACCAAGTTTGTTAGCTGAAAAAGGAAATTCTAACGTGTTGGATGAATTGCACACATCGCCACAGCTTTGACCCTTTATCTTCTATTCCTCCAAAGCCCCTTTCACTCTTCATTTTTGTCTCTTTTCCCTTCCCACGTCTGTCTCTGTGTGTAATTTGTCGTCATCTGAAGAGTGGGCGAGGTGTCGTCTTCGTTCTGCTTGCAGGTTTGCGTGAGTCAATGCTGAATCTAATAGGCATGCTGGATGAGCTGTAATGCTCTGCTACTGTTCTGCTGGTTCATGGACTTTGTCTGTTGTGTATCTGGCATTTTCTTAAGCCCATGTGTTTGTGTGTGCACATAGAGCTGTGTGTGTGTATGTGTGTGTGTGTGAGTGAGAGAGAGTATTAATAGCAGAGAGGCTCTTAAGTGAAGCCTATATTTCATGGATGAGAGAGCAGGCTGGCTCTCATTGCCAAACTGTACAGGTATCTATCAACTGATCTGAGTGCAGTCAGAATGGAGAGGGGGCAGAAAAAAGTCGAAGACAGCTCTGAGGCATGGCCAGCTACCTCTGATAAAGGCCAGAAGTAGCACTGCCTCACCGAAACATTAGAACTCACACACACCAGCAAATGGATAACATTTTATTTTTATGGCTGTGGTTGTAAATTTTTGGGGCATTTTGGTATTGAGAAAGTGTTTGGAAACATTCTGCTATAGCTGGCAGGTCCGTATTCATTCCTATGGTGTTTTAATCAAAAACTGGTGTCTATAACTATATTTAAGAATCTGATTAGGTTATTTATTGATTATTCTTATTAGTTTTATTTATTTGTATGTGCTCTTTTTTTTTTTTCTTCTCTTTTTCTCAGTTGAGAACCTCAGTTGAGATATTTGGATCTGGATCATCTAGGACAGCGGTCCCCAACCTTTTTGCGCCACGGACAGGTTTATGCCCGACAATATTTTCACAGACCGGCCTTTAAGGTGTCGCGGATAAATACAACTAAATAAAACTAGTACCGGTACCGAAAAAAAGAAGATTTATTCATAACACACGTGAAAAGACGCAGGAAAACCGAGTTAATGATAAAAACGATAACAAAATAACACTGAAAACCGATAAAAACCCTGAAAACTATACATTTCACACCTGAGCCTCAACTCTCGCGGCCCGGTACCAAACGACTCACGGACCGGTGCCGGTCCAAGGCCCAGGGGTTGGGGACCGCTGATCTAGGATACTCTAGTACTACCTGGTCCATCAGATAGTACAAGAATAGCTCTGAGCTGTCAAGGCATGGACTCCAAAGGTGCTTTGTTGTGTTTGCAGCAGATGCTTTAAGCTGAGAAATTTCCATGTTAGATTTGTTCAAGCACACTGTTGCTGGGTCACCGTGTGTCCCTGCTGCTGTTATAAGAGAGACAGTCAGTATTTGAGTGGCTGTAATTTTTTTGGCTTGTTTGTTTTTGCAGTTGCCCAAAATTAGTTGTTAGTTATAGGGTGTATGTGAAAAAACGACATACACCCTATAATTCAGTAGCTTGTAGAAGCACCTTTAGCAGCGATAACACAAAGTGATCTTATTCTGTATGACTTTATCAATCTCACATTGTTGTGGAGAAACTTTGGCCCACTCTTCTTTACAATCTTGTTCATTGAGTTTTGCAGGAATTTGTTTATGCACACCTCTCTTAAGGCATCACCATAGCATTTCAGTCAGGTTGAGATCTGGAGTTTGACTGGGCAACTGTAAAACTTTAATTATATTCTTTTTCAGCCTTTCTCTTTAACATATGCTGATGTGATTAGGATCATTGTCCTTTTGCATGACCCAATTTCAGCTCAGTGTAAGCTGTCGGACAGACGCCCTCACATCTGACTCTTTTCTTTATACTTTGCAATCAATAACGAACTTTTCTGTATACCAAAGTGCCCGGATCCTGCAGCTGCGAAACAAGCCTAACCTTGTCCTATATATTTTCAAAGTTTATTTTCTAAAATGCTTTGTGTTACTGTTTAGGTAGAGAGTGGAGAGACATGATCTGGAAAAGGTAAATGGATAGGCTGATGATATGTGACAAATTACTCAGGTTGAATTTAAGTGCATTTCACTTGCATGGTACATGTTTTAGCCAGTTCAGACATGTGGATGTGAAGTAGCTTTACGTGCTCTTATAAGGCTTTGTGTTGCAAAAAAACGGTGTGGGCACTAACGAAAGACAAAGACATTGAATCACTTGGATTAAGATGGATAGAAATGAGAACTGGTAATGGAGACACCTGACAAAGTTATCTTTGTGATTTGATTGAGGCCATCATCACCCTTATTTTGCAAAATAATGGCTCCGTTTCTCCAGCTTAACCGCCAAGAGCTCTGCATATTTGAAGGTTAGACTCATTCTTTTTCTCTTCTCCAGCAATCTTTATCACTCATCTGACCGAGTTTATTTGTGCAGGTTGACCAGTTGCCAAGGCAATGATGAATGTGCTCTAAGTTTGCTGCTGCCTTGACAACAAGCCAGATAAGTTGTGTATTATCAGTAAGACAATAGGAGGATCAGTGAATATGGGCAGTAAGCAGACATGGGAGAAAGAAAAAAACCTGGAAATGAAGAGGCTAGTGTTGCTCATTTGACGTCAAACTTTTTGAGTGGGTTTAAAAAAAATAAAATGTTTCTTTTGATGTATAATCTTGGTCACAGTTGAATGAAATGTTAAGCAGCATGATCTGAATACTGTTTCAAAAACCTCCCAAAGAAGAGCATGAAGAGTTTTCTGTTCTTTATTTTAATCAAATGTCAAATGTTGCTACAATGTGTTCGCAAAGATGAAAAGTCGCTATGAAACTGGCCCCTCATTTTAAATGGTTACCTTAACTAAGTTATTTAAGGTTATCAGTATCAAGAACTTTTGCCAGTGACATTTGGTTAACTCCCACCCATGAAATGTGGAACAGATGCATCAAAAGAATAAAAAACAGACTTTTGTGGAGTGGTGTGGCCCCAAGAGTGCTTGAGTTGTGGAGGTATTTGTATTATTTGAAAATCTTGTGAAACCAGAGAGCCAAGTAACTCACCAGCAATGTAGCCTTCCCTTGTAAAGTCCCTCTGCGATTTATTTCTCAACCTGATACTCTTGTAGTTGTGACCAGCACACAGACTCCAACAATTTTTGAATGTGATGTTGAAAGAGTTCAAATTAGCTTTGACTGTGATTAGGATATCCAACACTGGAAACATGCATGGCCAAATAGGTTTTATAAAAATAAAAGCCAAATATGCACCTGCAAATGTGATCAGAAGTGCCCGCAGACTCACCTTTGACTCTCTCCATGAATAGTGTCGCGCTTTTAGTGTCTGTCCAGCGTATGCAAAGTATTGTGCTGTAACACTTAGACAGTCTGCACAGTCCCAACTGCCTTCTGTCACATAATAAACCCATGTTATCCTGTTAAGACTTGACAGTGAATGTGACAGAGTGACTGCAAAGTCCAGAGGCGGAAAACAGAATGAGCTGATGTGCTGAATCAAAAGGCCGTTGTATGCATGTCAGAGGTCAGCTTTTAACCAGCAAATCCCCTTTTCTCTCATCTAATCCACCAAGCTGGGGTTTTCCCACACCACAGGGCACATCTCAGACCAACCAGAGTGCAGACAGACAGGCACGATGGTGCCTGATAGTGTCCACAAGGCTCAGACCACAAGTAGTCTTATTTCCATCAAAGATCCTTGGCCTGCAGGTATGGAGGGACTGTGGGTCCAAATTTATTTGAGCAAGTGTTCAGATAAATTAAAGCATAGAAAACATGTCTCTTTGTTATAAAATGCACAACTACCGATTCATTTTTACTGTTGAACTTTATGGTCTGTCCAAAGGCTAGCATGTCTTAGAAGATTGGCTCAGTACAGCATCCATGCCACAGATGGCACTGTAGTAAAAGTAGCTTGCTTGTTTGAGTAATGTACTGTAGACATGTTTTCTTTTCTCTTTCCAAAGTCCATTGAGACACTGCCATATTGCCTGTTGCCCTTTTCTAGCTGTGCAGAATCTCATGAGGTAAATTAACCCTCTGTAAAGTTGTGCATTACTCTTTTTTTTTTTTTCTCCATTATGTATTGTTAAAGATTTTAAGAACATGTCATTAGCTTGAAACTGATAACAGCTGACCATATCTCAGTTTCAACCATGCACTAGCTAGTTGCCTTCATTAAACATGTCTTACTATTGCAGCATTTACAGGGTCTAGATCAAAAGCCAAAAGCTCGGCATTCTGGTTGTCAATTTAAATTTGAAAGTATGATCACACATTTCGAATATTACAAACTGTCAAGTGATACTTGAAATAATGATAAGAATTGAATAGTAACAGTTTAACAGTGTTACGGCCCCTGGCCTTGTGTGACATGGGGAATCATCTTAACTCTACTATATTTAAATCTACTTAAACATTTAGCTACAAAAAATTGAGCTGTGTGTGTGTGTGTGTGTGTGTGTGTGTGTGTGTGTGTGTGTGTGTGTGTGTGTGTGTGTGTGTGTGTGTGTGTGTGTGTGTGTGTGTGTGTGTGTGTGTGTGTGTGTGTGTGTGTGTGTGTGTGTGTGTGTGTGTGCGTGTGTGTGTGTGTGTGTGTGTGTGTGCGTGTCTGGGTTCAGTTGTTAGTAACTTTGTACCACAAAGTGTATAATTTTAGCTATGCCATTGCTATGATTAAAGCTGGCACTGGAGGTAATCATGGTGGAGTAATACATGAGCTGTGCTTAATGAGAATAATGGATATCAGGAAGGAAAAGAAAGCAACAGTTTGGGCTGTAATCCATTTAGCTAAAGACTTAGAACTTTCTTTTGAACTTCTATCCAGACTCATCTGCAGGGGTCCAGGTTGTCTGCACATGAGTTCGTTGCACATTTTATTCAGTTGAAAGTTGGTCAGAAATTTATAGCATCAAAAGTTACCAGGTATTACTGCAATATATTAGTGCAGGTCGTCTACTGTATTTTCTTGACTCAATGGGAACCTGGAGGCGAAAGCTAACATACACTGTGAGCAGCATCAACGCTTCTTACATCTCTCTCCAGCATGGCATCATCAGGTTACACGTTCACAGAGAGTCAGCAGTTTAGCCCGGTAAAGCTGACTGGCCTTGCTTTGTCAGAAAGGCTGTGATGTGCGCTGTATATCTCTGCATTCTTAAACAATGAGCTTAACTTCGCCTGAATTCAACCCCCCTCTAACATTATGTTGCCCGTGGCACACACACATCACACACACACACACACACTCATCATTTCCCCCACAGACTGAATCGCTCATTTGGTGTGGGGATCAAAGACTCCAATATTTATAAGTGGTCTTGGGGTGTAATTTGTTTCTCGTTTGATTCTGACGAGACCATTCCCCGTCTCCTCTTTATTTATCTATGTGTTTATTTATTTATCTGTTTAAGCCAAACTTCTTCTTCCTCATTACAGCGGGTTTAATGTCCTCGCTGAGCAGAAACTAATGACGATATAATGAACGGCGTGCAAGCACATTGAGAGTAAAATGTAAATTGTTTGCCTGGAGCGCTGGTGGTGAAACAGGAGGGAGACAGATTGGATAACCCGCAGTGTATGGAAAGTCCTGTCTCCTGTCATGTGGGAACACAAAGCTCACACTGCCTTAGCCTGTGTGTGTGTATATATATATATTTTTTTAAATGCCACATTTTATCTTCCATCTGGTTGGCTTATGAGACTCTCGACTTTATTTGTTTGTTTATCTTTTAATGTATTCTAAGACCATTTCCAGCCTTTTATGAGCCTGTGTTTGATCTGCATCTGCGACAAGTTTGTGTAATGACGCCACAGTTGTTTCCAGGTCTGGTTTGTCACCCATTTTCACCTGTTTTTGGTCATGTTAAAAATTGTTTAAAATGTTTCTTTTTTAATGTGTGTGTGTGTGTGTGAATGTTTGGTGTTTATCGGAGGGGGTAATAGGAAGCTTCTTTCTTCCCCTGTATTCCCTTAATTGATATTTGATTCCCATAACAGGTCGAATGCAGACAGTGTGCGCAGGTGTGTGTATGTTTAGAAAGACACATCTAAGTGGGGTGGTACTGTGCGTGTGAGAGAGCAGGTGCTAAATGCCAGACACTCTGTTTAACTCGAGGGATGTCTTAGATTGTGTAGCCCACGCAGAACTCCGTGCACCTGTGTTTTGTTTTTTGTGTTTTTTTGTTTCTCGTTAGCACCGTCACACGTGCCTGCTCGTGCTCCCAGCCATACGAAGAATGGACTGTACAGACTTTAAGCTTGTAATATTTAATAGCTTGACACCTGAGCCAGGAAGCGTGTCTCCGTTTATGCCAGATGGTGTTCAGCTGAAATCTCATGTTCCATTCTGACTACAGTTCAAGCTGGAATGGAAAGCAACAGGAGACCAAATTGGTGTCTTTACAAAAACCACCCCAAAAAAACCACAAAGTCGGTGTCACGTGAGAATAAAGCCAAAGGCCATTTAATTAGGCGTGTGTGTGTGTGTGTGTGTGTGTGTGTGTGTGTGTGGGGGGGGGGTTATATCTATTAATTACTATTATGTTGTATGTTCCACCTGTGTCTACATGGGTCTCCTCCGGATGCCCCGTCTTCCTCCAACAGAGCAAAGAAAAGCATGTCAGGTTAGCTGTGGATGTCAGGTAAAATGCTTAATGTGCATAGACATTGGTCAGGAAGCCCTATATAAAGTAAAAAGTATAAAGTGAGGGCAGCGCAGTGGCAGAGTGGTTAGCACTGTTGCCTCACAGCAAGATCCTGAGTTCAATTCCACCATCAGGCCAGGGTCTTTCTATGTTCTTCCTGTGTTTGCGTGGGTTCTCCCCGGGTATTCTGGCTTCCTTCCACAGTTCAAAGACATGCACTTAGTGGGGTTAGGTTAATTGGAAACTCTAAATTGCCTATAGGTGTGAATTTGGGAGTGAATATGAGTGCGACTGGTTGTCTGTGTATATGTGTTAGCCCTGCAACAGACTAAGGATGCAGACTGGGGACCGCCCCGCGCGCGACCCTGAAAAGGATAAGCTGAAGCAAATTGATGGATGGAGTTTGAAGTAAATTTTAAAAAGTCAGCTTTGTTAGGGTGCCAGAGTGTCAGATTGCCTTTCTATTTGTGCCTCTCTCTTCCTTTAGGTAAGCAGGTACGTCTTGCTATTTGTGGTTGCATGAAGATGGAGTTAAAGGTACTTTAGACAGGCTGGAGAGGACTGTTCGCTCAGTTTTAGCTCCACGTCTGGCCTGTTTGAGTTCCAGATGCTCTAACTCAGACAAGCTGTGCTCGAGAAGTCCCTGAATAATGAATCTCAAGCACAAGAAGACTGGTTGATGTGAGTGTGCAGTTCTTTGTGTCTTGTTTGTGAACTTTTGGCACATTAGCATTCCACTGTGTTTGCTCGCAAGTTGCTTACATTTCTGTTTAAAATCCGAGTGCGTGACAGTTATTTGTACTAATTATTGGACGCATTATATTGGATCAATAGAGATGCATCACATACTGCGGGCGCAGTAATAAGCAATCTCATTATTCAATCAGAATAACCGACTAAATATGACTATCATAGGTTATTGGCTCGTTCTTTCTTAAAAAAGTAAAAATATATAGATAAAAATGGATATTTGCATGTTTAAGAAGATCAGTCCAACTCATTTGGTTATGTGTAAACAGAGTAAGTCAAAAATCAACTAATTGGTTAAGTATCTTCAAATTCAACTTCTTTTTGTGTGTACAACTGAGTGACGGAGCTTTTCTTGCTGTAACTGTTTTGGGAGGGTGTGTGTAAGAAGACTCATTTGGGTTATCTTAGGAGCTAGTGGTGCATGTTATTAGCAAAGAGACAATCCCCCCCTGTTGAGCCTGATTAATGATGTAGGACAACAGAAGGGTGTGTGGATGGGGCAAACATAACAGACCTACACTGGACACACACGCACAGAGCCATACACATTTCGTTTGCTCTTACCTCACTGCCTGCCTGGTGCAACAATCAGATTTTAGTTAGCTGACACCTGTGAGCTCCAGCAGGTCATGACAGGTGAAGACGAGTTTATTTATTTTTTTAGTGTGTCTGAAACACTTTATTTATTGAGGTTTCTCACATGATGTCATGCGCATATTGAGAGTTGTCTGTTGTATTGGACGCGATAGGATCACTGGTTGCTAAAGAGAAATGTGTATTTCCCAACTTGTTGTCAGTGGTTCCCAGTGGTTTCTGGGCCATAAACCTTCCCTTGACTGCTTTGGTTGCTAGCTGATTGCCACAGCTGCCTGTAGTTTTTCACGGTTGTCTGCAAATACTAACTACTAACTAAGCAGCAGTACAACTGGAAAAGGTGTGACACAAACTGGAAATGGAGGTTTCCCTTTAAAGTAAGAGCAGATGGGCAGTTTTTGTGGAAATGGCGGTCACTTCAATTCAAACTAGTGGTGGGGAGAAAAAAATTGATACAGCATAGGACCAAGTTGCAATACTCGTGACCAGTTTGATTGGAAAGCCATTGCACATTCGCCTGATAGAAGATAGGCTGCAACTGCTTGCAGGTAGGTTGACTTGGACTGACTGCAATCACTCTCAGAGAGACTGCGGAACATTTGCAGATAAATAAATAAAATGCAGACCAATTGGCAACATGCTGCCATCAGTCTGAATGACTCTTGGTCCATGAGAACAACAAGGGGATAAATCGCTATCGCACTATGTTACAGCAAAACTCAGCATGTCACAAAATGCATGTCACTAAAAAGAAGCTGTCTGGTGATTCCCAGCTTTAAATCAAACTGCAGCCATAATTTCGGCTGATACTGAGTTTTACAAGCCTCAGAGGAAAGTGGAAGCCACTTTAATGATAGCTGCCTGACAGATGCGAAGCATCGACAGAGCACTTGGTGGATTTGGCGGTTCCTCTGGAGCATGAGCGTACTTGGCCTTAAGAGTTTACAGTCAGTGTTGCACAACAAGAAAGACATCATTGCCTGCACACGTCGTGTCGAGCATCACTTGTGCTGTCAGGGGCTTCTGACTATGCCGTTTCTTGGAAGTGTTAGTTTCATAATCAGTGAAATGGTGTTTTTTTTTTTCTTTAGCAGCCACATCTGTGCCACATTGGGTTGTTTTAACAGTGCTCCTCTTTTAGTCAGCACCCTTCATAGTTGCATAATACCAGAAATGGATAGATTTATAACAGCAAATGTCAAATTCAATTCATTTCCCAGAACGCTTTGTGGTGCTGATTAAATGGACCTCGTCTTTCTTCATTTATCACTTTCGCTGTGTTCTTACTGTGTTCTTACTGTGGGAAGTTTTTGTCCACATCTGGGTTTTTGGAAGGAGAGGCACATCAGCCATCTGCAAAACTAGAAGGAAGTATTTTGAAACTTAAAAAAAATAGTATTTTGCTGTATTTTCCTGTTAGTCCACAAAAATTTGGGGACGGCAGTTGGCTGCCCATCCCTGAGCCTGGTTCTGCCAGAGGTTTCTTAATGTTAAAAAGTAGTTTTTCCTCCCGACTGTCATCAAGTGCTTGCTCAAAGGAGATCGTCTGATTGTTTAGGTTTTTGTCTGTATTATTGTAGGGTCTTTACCTTACCATATAAAGTACCTTAAGGCAACTACTGTTGTGATTTGACTATATAAATAAAACTGAATTGAATAGTAACAGTTTAACAGTGTTACGGCCCCTGGCCTTGTGTGACATGGGGAATCATCTTAACTCTACTATATTTAAATCTACTTAAACATTTAGCTACAAAAAATTGAGCTGTGTGTGTGTGTGTGTGTGTGTGTGTGTGTGTGCGTGTACTTGTTTTCATGACATCTTAGGACAATTTTATGATAACACACTCACAAAATGAGGACGCTCAGAAAAATGAGGACATTTTTGAGGTCCTCATTTTTCTGAGCCTTCTAAAGTGTTCTAGAGGCTCCCAACATGCTCCCAAACCAAAAATCTCGAAAGTCCTGAAACATCACAATTTTATGAAAAAGTGTGTTTAAGTGTGTTTAGCGTTTTTCCTCATTTTCAGTTTTCGCACCTACTGGCCAGTTTTGGAACTTAACACACTTTAAACACACTTTCAGTGACGTCACTCTGCGAGTCCTCATATTGTAGGTGTGTCAGACACAATAACACATTTGACCCAGGTTATACCCTTCTGGGGCTTAGCGGACACATGCGTGGACAGCACCTTTTAGCTCTTATGTCCACAGTCGTATTCAATGTTGAAATGGAGGTGAACTTTATTTGAATCATTCGTGGAATAATAACAGATAAGATTTGAGGCTTCTAAAAATTGTTCGTTCAAACCTTGCCAATTAAACAATCATTCTAACACATATCAAAAACTTTTCCCATTTTTATACATTTTAGGGTGAGCTATAAGCAAGGGTAACAACAGTTAAATCAGGCAAATCTTGACAAAAATGAAGGTTTTTAGATTCAGTTATCAGTGCCTGCACATCTTGGTTTTTTTTGTTGTTGACAAAATGTCTCGAAATATAAAGTTTCAACATTTGTCTAATTATATTACTATTAATTAATGAGTCTTACTTCTCAAGATCAATGCACAAATTTTCTGACCTTCACTATGCAGAATGATGTGTGTGCAGATTTTGACCCTTGAAGAGTTTATATTAATCTGCATTAATATAATTGCATCTGCAATCTGCAGTTGAACTTGGAGATTCCTGCCGCTGTCATCTGATTCAGTATGATCATCAGGCTCAGTCTCGACTCTGTGTATCTACAAGAATTGATGAAAAAAGTCAACACTTCATTATATTTTAAATTCAACTTACCTTATACTTTTTACAATATAGTATAAAATGCATATTGCTTCTTTAAAAACTAATAACACACTATTAAAAACTGCAGAATGCACAATTCCAGCTTCATTTAGTAATTAAATTAGTAAATAAAAGTGAGTAATTAAGTCACTTAATTAACTAAGCAACTGTAAATGTCACAGTATGCAGCAGTACAATTCAATTTCAATTCAATTTTATTTATATAGCGCCAAATCACAAAAAAAAGTCGCCTCAAGGCCCTTCATAGGTACAGAGAAAAACCCAACAATCATATGACCACCTATGAGCAAGCACTTTGGCAACAGTGGGAAGGAAAAACTCCCTTTTAACAGGAAGAAACCTCTGGCAGAACCAGGCTCAGGGAGGGGCGGCCATCTGTTGCAACCAGTTGGGGTGAGAGAAGGAAAACAGGATGAAAGACATGCTGTGGAAGAGAGACAGAGGTTAATAACAGATATGATTCAATGCAGAGAGGTCTATTAACACATACTGAGTTATAAAGGTGACTGGAAAGGAAAAACTCAATGCATCATGGGAATTCCCAGCAGCCTACGTCTATGCAGCATAACTAAGGGAGGATTCAGGGTCACCTGGTCCAGCCCTAACTATATGCTTTAGCAAAAAGGAAAGTTTTAAGCCTAATCTTGAAAGTAGAGATAGTGTCTGTCTCCTGAATCAAGGCTGCCGGGGGATTCCCATGATGCACTGAGTTTTTTCCTTTCCAGTCACCTTTCTCACTCACTATGTGTTAATAGACCTCTCTGCACTGAATCATACTTATTAGTTATTAATCCACAGCATGTCTTATTAATCCACAGCATGGCTTACAAAAGTATTCGGCCCCCTTGAACTTTCCCACATTTTGTCACATTACAGCCACAAACATGAATCAATTTTATTGGAATTCCACGTGAAAGACCAATACAAAGTGGTGTACACGTGAGAAGTGGAACGAAAATCATACATGATTCCAAACATTTTTTACAAATAAATAACTGAAAACTGGGGTGTGCGTAATTATTCAGCCCCCCGAGTCAATACTTTGTAGAACCACCTTTTGCTGCAATTGGATTCCATTAAAATTGATTCATGTTTGTGGCAGTAATGTGACAAAATGTGGAAAAGGGGGACGAATACATTTGCAAGCCACTGTAAGTACACAGAGAGATAATGAGGGGATGAGGAACAGCTGGGACAAATCAGACCTAACAAGACAAGGGGAAACAAAACTAGACACACTGGATATAGGAAAAGGACTTTCACAATAAAACAGACATAACAAGGGTAATCTAATAAACAAATGAACTTAGCTAACCTAAAGAACTTATAAATAAACATCGACTTCCAAACAAACTAAAACTTAAAACGCTGGGTCAACAGACCCAGGAAAGTGACAGTAAAATCATTTATTATACACATTATACTTATTTTCTTAAATTGCTTATCTATTATCTGTATTTTCACCTGGGGGTCTAGGGGTGCTGCTCTTCTTTTCATAACAAATTAGGACATGTTTATGATAACACACTGACAATATCAAGACAAATTTGGCCTTACTCCATCAGTGAACAGCATGCCCATGCTAACTTAAACTAGACCAGCAAGCTAACCACATGTGTACCAAGTGTTACTTAACAATAGGTACCAAACAAATTAACGGAACGAAATTAACTGTAACAGCAGTTTGCAAAACATTGTGACAGTTCTCAAGTGTTCCTACCTCAAATACAGCACGTGTTGCTGTGTTTTTGTTGTTAAATGGACGAGGAGAGTCCGTGGCTGGTGAGAGGATGCAGCATTTCGTCAGTGGAGCATAGAACGACGTCTGTGATTGGTCAACAAGTGAGTAAAGCTGCATCTGATTGTTCGAAAGCCTCAACCAAAGAGCTGCTGGTCACGGCAAGATACCAACTCGCTTGAGCTCTGCGTGAACGGCACATCCGGGACCTTCAGCACTCAGGAGAGATTTATCTTGACGTATGTATTTACCTTTGATATCCATGATTCGACGCACACTTCGCAAGGTAAAGTTGTATGTTTAACAAGCTAATTAACGTTAGTTAAACGGAATTAAAACAATGCACAATCGATTTGAACAAACTGAAAGTGGTGAATGATGATAAATGTTAAAAAATTACTTAAGATTTATCTTCAACAATAGATAGTAGAAGTTAAATTTAACTGTTCTTAAATTCCCACTGGAGTTAAAGGGACCTGCGGCCTAGCATGTGCTCTGCATCTTCAACTGCAGAGACAGTCAGCCTAAGCTCTTTTTAAGTGTAGCTAACTGCAACACACATTTTTTTCAACACAAGATATGTTTGGGGGGATTTAA